>NC_054467.1:272332380-272466779 GCF_017639515.1 Carcharodon carcharias
GTGGCAGCTTATCAAATGTCTTCTGGAAATCTAAGTAAATCCACCAGTTCCCCTTTATCCACAGAACATGGGACTTCCTCAATGAGCTCAAATAAATTAGTTAAATATGATTTTCATTTTACAAAAACGTGTGGACTCTGCCTGATTACCTTAAATTTATCCCAATGCCCTGCTATACATTCTTTAACAATTATCCCAGTGCCCTGCTATACCTTCTTTAATAATTATCCCAGTGCCCTGCTATTACATCTTTAATAATTATCCCAGTGCCCTGCTATAACATCTTTAATAATTATCCCAGTGCCCTGCTATACCTTCTTTAATAACTATCCCAGTGCCCTGCTATACCATCTTTAATAATTATCCCAGTGCCCTGATATAACATCTTTAATAATTATCCCAGTGCCCTGTTATAACATCTTTAATAATTATCCCAGTGCCCTGCTATACCTTCTTTAATAATTATCCCAGTGTCATGCTATACCTTCTTTAATAATTATCCCAGTGTCATGCTATAATATCTTTAATAATTATCCCAGTGCCCTGCTATAACATCTTTAATAATTATCCCAGTGCCCTGCTATAACATCTTTAATAATTATCCCAGTGCCCTGCTATAACATTTTTAATAATTATCCCAGTGCCCTGCTATACCTTCTTTAATAATTATCCCAGTGCCCTGCTATAACATCTTTAATAATTATCCCAGTGCCCTGCTATAACATTTTTAATAATTATCCCAGTGCCCTGCTATACCTTCTTTAATAATTATCCCAGTGTCATGCTATAATATCTTTAATAATTATCCCAGTGCCCTGCTATAACATCTTTAATAATTATCCCAGTGCCCTGCTATAAAATCTTTAATAATTATCCCAGTGCCCTGCTATAATATCTTTAATAATTATCCCAGTGCCCTGCTATAACATCTTTAATAATTATCCCAGTACCCTGCTATAACATCTTTAATAATTATCCCAGTGCCCTGCTATCCCTTCTTTAATAATTATCCCTGTGCCCTGCTATAACATCTTTAATAATTATCCCAGTGCCCTGCTATAACATTTTTAATAATTATCCCAGTGCCCTGCTATACCTTCTTTAATAATTATCCCAGTGTCATGCTATAATATCTTTAATAATTATCCCAGTGCCCTGCTATAACATCTTTAACAATTATCCCAGTGCCCTGCTATAACATCTTTAATAATTATCCCAGTGCCCTGCTATAACATCTTTAATTATTATCCCAGTGCCCTGCTATAACATCTTTAATTATTATCCCAGTGCCCTGCTATTCCTTCTTTAATAAGTATCCCAGTGCCCTGCAATAACATCTTTATTAATTATCCCAGTGCCCTGCTATACCTTCTTTAATAATTATCCAAGTGCCCTGCTATAACATCTTTAATAATTATCCCAGTGCCCTGCTATAACATCTTTAATAATTATCCCAGTGCCCTGCTATACCTTCTTTAATAATTATCCCTGTGCCCTGCTATAACATCTTTAATAATTATCCCTGTGCCCTACTATAACTTCTTTAATAATTATCCCAGTGCCCTGCTATACCTTCTTTAATAATTATCCCAGTGTCATGCTATAATATCTTTAATAATTATCCCAGTGCCCTGCTATAACATCTTTAATAATTATCCCAGTGCCCTGCTATAACATCTTTAATAATTATCCCAGTGCCCTGCTATAACATTTTTAATAATTATCCCAGTGTCCTGCTATACCTTCTTTAATAATTATCCCAGTGTCATGCTATAATATCTTTAATAATTATCCCAGTGCCCTGCTATAACATCTTTAATAATTATCCCAGTGCCCTGCTCTAACAACTTTAATAGTTATCCCAGTGCCCTGCTATACCTTCTTTAATAATTATCCCTGTGCCCTGCTATAACTTCTTTAATACTTATCCCAGTGCCCTGCTATACCTTCTTTAATAATTATCCCAGTGCCCTGCTATACCTTTTTTAATAATTATCCCAGTGTCATGCTATAATATCTTTAATAATTATCCCAGTGCCCTGCTATACCTTCTTTAATAATTATCCGAGTGCCCTGCTATACCTTCTTTAATAATTATCCCAGTGACATGCTATAACATCTTTAATAATTATCCCAGTGCCCTGCTATACCTTCTTTAATAATTATCCCAGTGTCATGCTATAATATCTTTAATAATTATCCCAGTGCCCTGCTATAACATCTTTAATAATTATACCAGTGCCCTGCTATAACATCTTTAATGATTATCCCAGTGACCTGCTATACCTTCTTTAATGATTATCACAGTGCCCTGCTATAACATCTTTAATAATTATCCCAGTGCCCTGCTATACCTTCTTTAATAATTATCCCAGTGCCCTGCTATACCTTCTTTAATAATTATCCCAGTGCCCTGCTATACCTTCTTTAATAATTATCCCAGTGCCCTGCTATACCTTCTTTAATAATTATCCCAGTGCCCTGCTATACCTTCTTTAATAATTATCCCAGTGCCATGCTATAACATCTTTAATAATTATCCCAGTGCCCTGCTATACCTTCTTTAATAATTATCTGAGTGCCCTGCTATACCTTCTTTAATAATTATCCCAGTGACATGCTATAACATCTTTAATAATTATCCCAGTGCCCTGCTATAACATCTTTAATAATTATCCCAGTGCCCTGCTATACCTTCTTTAATAATTATCCCAGTGCCCTGCTATACCTTCTTTAATAATTATCCCAGTGCCCTGCTATAACATCTTTAATCATTATCCCAGTGACCTGCTATACCTTCTTTAATCATTATCACAGTGGCCTGCTATAACATTTTTAATAATTATCCCAGTGACCTGCTATACCTTCTTTAATAATTATCCCAGTGCCCTGCTATAGCATCTTTAATGATTATCCCAGTGCCCTGCTATAACATCTTTAATAATTATCCCAGTGCCCTGCTATACCTTCTTTAATAACTATCCCAGTGCCCTGCTATACCATCTTTAATAATTATCCCAGTGCCCTGATATAACATCTTTAATAATTATCCCAGTGCCCTGTTATAACATCTTTAATAATTATCCCAGTGCCCTGCTATACCTTCTTTAATAATTATCCCAGTGTCATGCTATACCTTCTTTAATAATTATCCCAGTGTCATGCTATAATATCTTTAATAATTATCCCAGTGCCCTGCTATAACATCTTTAATAATTATCCCAGTGCCCTGCTATAACATCTTTAATAATTATCCCACTGCCCTGCTATAACATTTTTAATAATTATCCCAGTGCCCTGCTATACCTTCTTTAATAATTCTCCCAGTGCCCTGCTATAACATCTTTAATAATTATCCCAGTGCCCTGCTATAACATTTTTAATAATTATCCCAGTCCCCTGCTATACCTTCTTTAATAATTATCCCAGTGATCTGCTATAATATCTTTAATAATTATCCCAGTGCCCTGCTATAACATCTTTAATAATTATCCCAGTGCCCTGCTATAACATCTTTAATAATTATCCCAGTGCCCTGCTATAATATCTTTAATAATTATCCCAGTGCCCTGCTATAACATCTTTAATAATTATCCCAGTACCCTGCTATAACATCTTTAATAATTATCCCAGTGCCCTGCTATACCTTCTTTAATAATTATCCCAGTGCCCTGCTATAACATCTTTAATAATTATCCCAGTGCCCTGCTATAACATTTTTAATAATTATCCCAGTGCCCTGCTATACCTTCTTTAATAATTATCCCAGTGTCTTGCTATAATATCTTTAATAATTATCCCAGTGCCCTGCTATAACATCTTTAACAATTATCCCAGTGCCCTGCTATAACATCTTTAATAATTATCCCAGTGCCCTGCTATAACATCTTTAATTATTATCCCAGTGCCCTGCTATAACATCTTTAATTATTATCCCAGTGCCCTGCTATTCCTTCTTTAATAATTATCCCAGTGCCCTGCAATAACATCTTTAATAATTATCCCAGTGCCCTGCTATACCTTCTTTAATAATTATCCAAGTGCCCTGCTATAACATCTTTAATAATTATCCCAGTGCCCTGCTATAACATCTTTAATAATTATCCCAGTGCCCTGCTATAACATTTTTAATAATTATCCCAGTGCCCTGCTATACCTTCTTTAATAATTATCCCAGTGTCATGCTATAATATCTTTAATAATTATCCCAGTGCCCTGCTATAACATCTTTAATAATTATCCCAGTGCCCTGCTCTAACAACTTTAATAGTTATCCCAGTGCCCTGCTATACCTTCTTTAATAATTATCCCTGTGCCCTGCTATAACTTCTTTAATACTTATCCCAGTGCCCTGCTATACCTTCTTTAATAATTATCCCAGTGCCCTGCTATACCTTTTTTAATAATTATCCCAGTGTCATGCTATAATATCTTTAATAATTATCCCAGTGCCCTGCTATACCTTCTTTAATAATTATCCGAGTGCCCTGCTATACCTTCTTTAATAATTATCCCAGTGACATGCTATAACATCTTTAATAATTATCCCAGTGCCCTGCTATACCTTCTGTAATAATTATCTGAGTGCCCTGCTATACCTTCTTTAATAATTATCCCAGTGACATGCTATAACATCTTTAATAATTATCCCAGTGCCCTGCTATAACATCTTTAATAATTATCCCAGTGCCCTGCTATACCTTCTTTAATAATTATCCCAGTGCCCTGCTATACGTTCTTTAATAATTATCCCAGTGCCCTGCTATAACATCTTTAATCATTATCCCAGTGACCTGCTATACCTTCTTTAATCATTATCACAGTGGCCTGCTATGACATTTTTAATAATTATCCCAGTGACCTGCTATACCTTCTTTAATAATTATCCCAGTGCCCTGCTATAGCATCTTTAATGATTATCCCAGTGCCCTGCTATAACATCTTTAATAATTATCCCAGTGCCCTGCTATACCTTCTTTAATAACTATCCCAGTGCCCTGCTATACCATCTTTAATAATTATCCCAGTGCCCTGATATAACATCTTTAATAATTATCCCAGTGCCCTGTTATAACATCTTTAATAATTATCCCAGTGCCCTGCTATACCTTCTTTAATAATTATCCCAGTGTCATGCTATACCTTCTTTAATAATTATCCCAGTGTCATGCTATAATATCTTTAATAATTATCCCAGTGCCCTGCTATAACATCTTTAATAATTATCCCAGTGCCCTGCTATAACATCTTTAATAATTATCCCAGTGCCCTGCTATAACATTTTTAATAATTATCCCAGTGCCCTGCTATACCTTCTTTAATAATTCTCCCAGTGCCCTGCTATAACATCTTTAATAATTATCCCAGTGCCCTGCTATAACATTTTTAATAATTATCCCAGTCCCCTGCTATACCTTCTTTAATAATTATCCCAGTGTCATGCTATAATATCTTTAATAATTATCCCAGTGCCCTGCTATAACATCTTTAATAATTATCCCAGTGCCCTGCTATAACATCTTTAATAATTATCCCAGTGCCCTGCTATAATATCTTTAATAATTATCCCAGTGCCCTGCTATAACATCTTTAATAATTATCCCAGTACCCTGCTATAACATCTTTAATAATTATCCCAGTGCCCTGCTATACCTTCTTTAATAATTATCCCAGTGCCCTGCTATAACATCTTTAATAATTATCCCAGTGCCCTGCTATAACATTTTTAATAATTATCCCAGTGCCCTGCTATACCTTCTTTAATAATTATCCCAGTGTCATGCTATAATATCTTTAATAATTATCCCAGTGCCCTGCTATAACATCTTTAACAATTATCCCAGTGCCCTGCTATAACATCTTTAATAATTATCCCAGTGCCCTGCTATAACATGTTTAATTATTATCCCAGTGCCCTGCTATAACATCTTTAATTATTATCCCAGTGCCCTGCTATTCCTTCTTTAATAATTATCCCAGTGCCCTGCAATAACATCTTTAATAATTATCCCAGTGCCCTGCTATACCTTCTTTAATAATTATCCCAGTGCCCTGCTGTAACATCTTTAATAATTATCCCAGTGCCCTGCTATAACATCTTTAATAATTATCCCAGTGCCCTGCTATCCCTTCTTTAATAATTATCCCTGTGCCCTGCTATAACATCTTTAATAATTATCCCAGTGCCCTGCTATACCTTCTTTAATAATTAACCCAGTGCCCTGCTATACCTTCTTTAATAATTATCCCAGTGTCATGCTATAATATCTTTAATAATTATCCCAGTGCCCTGCTATAACATCTTTAATAATTATCCCAGTGCCCTGCTATAACATCTTTAATAATTATCCCAGTGCCCTGCTATAACATTTTTAATAATTATCCCAGTGCCCTGCTATACCTTCTTTAATAATTATCCCAGTGTCATGCTATAATATCTTTAATAATTATCCCAGTGCCCTGCTATAACATCTTTAACAATTATCCCAGTGCCCTGCTATAACATCTTTAATAATTATCCCAGTGCCCTGCTATAACATCTTTAATTATTATCCCAGTGCCCTGCTATAACATCTTTAATTATTATCCCAGTGCCCTGCTATTCCTTCTTTAATAATTATCCCAGTGCCCTGCAATAACATCTTTAATAATTATCCCAGTGCCCTGCTATACCTTCTTTAATAATTATCCAAGTGCCCTGCTGTAACATCTTTAATAATTATCCCAGTGCCCTGCTATAACATCTTTAATAATTATCCCAGTGCCCTGCTATACCTTCTTTAATAATTATCCCTGTGCCCTGCTATAACATCTTTAATAATTATCCCAGTGCCCTGCTATACATTCTTTAATAATTATCCCAGTGCCCTGCTATACCTTCTTTAATAATTATCCCAGTGTCATGCTATAATATCTTTAATAATTATCCCAGTGCCCTGCTATAACATCTTTAATAATTATCCCAGTGCCCTGCTATAACATCTTTAATAATTATCCCAGTGCCCTGCTATAACATTTTTAATAATTATCCCAGTGCCCTGCTATACCTTCTTTAATAATTATCCCAGTGTCATGCTATAATATCTTTAATAATTATCCCAGTGCCCTGCTATAACATCTTTAATAATTATCCCAGTGCCCTGCTCTAACAACTTTAATAGTTATCCCAGTGCCCTGCTATACCTTCTTTAATAATTATCCCTGTGCCCTGCTATAACTTCTTTAATACTTATCCCAGTGCCCTGCTATACCTTCTTTAATAATTATCCCAGTGCCCTGCTATACCTTTTTTAATAATTATCCCAGTGTCATGCTATAATATCTTTAATAATTATCCCAGTGCCCTGCTATACCTTCTTTAATAATTATCCGAGTGCCCTGCTATACCTTCTTTAATAATTATCCCAGTGACATGCTATAACATCTTTAATAATTATCCCAGTGCCCTGCTATACCTTCTTTAATAATTATCCCAGTGTCATGCTATAATATCTTTAATAATTATCCCAGTGCCCTGCTATAACATCTTTAATAATTATCCCAGTGCCCTGCTCTAACAACTTTAATAATTATCCCAGTGCCCTGCTATACCTTCTTTAATAATTATCCCTGTGCCCTGCTATAACTTCTTTAATAATTATCCCAGTGCCCTGCTATACCTTCTTTAATAATTATCCCAGTACCCTGCTATACCTTTTTTAATAATTATCCCAGTGTCATGCTATAATATCTTTAATAATTATCGCAGTGCCCTGCTATACCTTCTTTAATAATTATCCCAGTGACATGCAATAACATCTTTAATAATTATCCCAGTGCCCTGCGATAACATCTTTAATAATTATCCCAGTGCCCTGCTATACCTTCTTTAATAATTATCCCAATGCCTTGCTATAACATCCTTAATCATTATCCCAGTGACCTGCTATACCTTCTTTAATGATTATCACAGTGCCCTGCTATAACATTTTTAATAATTATCCCAGTGCCCTGCTATACCTTCTTTAATAATTATCCCAGTGCCCTGCTATAACATCTTTAATAATTATCCCAGTGCCCTGCTATACCTTCTTTAATAATTATCCCAGTGCCCTGCTATACTTTCTTTAATAATTATACCAGTGCCCTGCTATAACATCTTTAATGATTATCCCAGTGACCTGCTATACCTTCTTTAATGATTATCACAGTGCCCTGCTATAAAATCTTTAATAATTATCCCAGTGCCCTGCTATACCTTCTTTAATAATTATCCCAGTGCCCTGCTATACCTTCTTTAATAATTATCCCAGTGCCCTGCTATACCTTCTTTAATAATTATCCCAGTGCCCTGCTATACCTTCTTTAATAATTATCGCAGTGCCCTGTTATACCTTCTTTAATAATTATCCCAGTGACATGCAATAACATCTTTAATAATTATCCCAGTGCCCTGCGATAACATCTTTAATAATTATCCCAGTGCCCTGCTATACCTTCTTTAATAATTATCCCAGTGCCTTGCTATAACATCCTTAATCATTATCCCACTGACCTGCTATACCTTCTTTAATGATTATCACAGTGCCCTGCTATAACATTTTTAATAATTATCCCAGTGCCCTGCTATACCTTCTTTAATAATTATCCCAGTGCCCTGCTATAACATCTTTAATAATTATCCCAGTGCCCTGCTATACCTTCTTTAATAATTATCCCAGTGCCCTGCTATACTTTCTTTAATAATTATACCAGTGCCCTGCTATAACATCTTTAATGATTATCCCAGTGACCTGCTATACCTTCTTTAATGATTATCACAGTGCCCTGCTATAAAATCTTTAATAATTATCCCAGTGCCCTGCTATACCTTCTTTAATAATTATCCCAGTGCCCTGCTATACCTTCTTTAATAATTATCCCAGTGCCCTGCTATACCTTCTTTAATAATTATCCCAGTGCCCTGCTATACCTTCTTTAATAATTATCCCAGTGCCCTGCTATACCTTCTTTAATAATTATCCCAGTGCCATGCTATAACATCTTTAATAATTATCCCAGTGCCCTGCTATACCTTCTTTAATAATTATCTCAGTGCCCTGCTATACCTTCTTTAATAATTATCCCAGTGACATGCTATAACATCTTTAATAATTATCCCAGTGCCCTGCTATAACATCTTTAATAATTATCCCAGTGCCCTGCTATACCTTCTTTAATAATTATCCCAGTGCCCTGCTATACCTTCTTTAATAATTATCCCAGTGCCCTGCTATAACATCTTTAATCATTATCCCAGTGACCTGCTATACCTTCTTTAATCATTATCACAGTGGCCTGCTATAACATTTTTAATAATTATCCCAGTGACCTGCTATACCTTCTTTAATAATTATCCCAGTGCCCTGCTATAGCATCTTTAATGATTATCCCAGTGCCCTGCTATACCTTCTTTAATAATTATCCCAGTGCCCTGCTATACTTTCTTTAATAATTATACCAGTGCCCTGCTATAACATCTTTAATGATTATCCCAGTGACCTGCTATACCTTCTTTAATGATTATCACAGTGCCCTGCTATAACATCTTTAATAATTATCCCAGTGCCCTGCTATACCTTCTTTAATAATTATCCCAGTGCCCTGTTATAACATCTTTAATAATTAAGCCAGTGCCCTGCTATACCTTCTTTAATAATTTTCCCAGTGCCCTGCTATACCTTCTTTAATAATTATCCCTGTGCCCTGCTATAACATCTTTAATAATTATCCCAGTGCCCTGCTATAACATCTTTAATAAATATCCCAGTGCCCTGCTATGCCTTCTTTAATTAATATCCCAGTTCCCTGCTATACCTTCTTTAATAATTATCCCAGTGCCCTGTTATAACATCTTTAATAATTATCCCAGTGCCCTGCTATACCTTCTTTAATAATTATCCGAGTGCCCTGCTATACCTTTTTTAATAATTATCCCAGTGACATGCTATAACATCTTTAATAATTATCCCAGTGCCCTGCTATAACATCTTTAATAATTATCCCAGTGCCCTGCTATACCTTCTTTAATAATTATCCCAGTGCCCTGCTATACCTTCTTTAATAATTATCCCAGTGCCCTGCTATAACATCTTTAATCATTATCCCAGTGACCTGCTATACCTTCTTTAATCATTATCACAGTGGCCTGCTATAACATTTTTAATAATTATCCCAGTGCCCTGCTATACCTTCTTTAATAATTATCCCAGTGCCCTGCTATAACATCTTTAATGATTATCCCAGTGCCCTGCTATACCTTCTTTAATAATTATTCCAGTGCCCTGCTATACTTTCTTTAATAATTATACCAGTGCCCTGCTATAACATCTTTAATGATTATCCCAGTGACCTGCTATACCTTCTTTAATGATTATCACAGTGCCCTGCTATAACATCTTTCATAATTATCCCAGTGCCCTGCTATAACATCTTTAATAATTATCCCAGTGCCCTGCTATAACATCTTTAATAAATATCCCAGTGCCCTGCTATGCCTTCTTTAATTAATATCCCAGTGCCCTGCTATACCTTCTTTAATAATTATCCCAGTGCCCTGTTATAACATCTTTAATAATTATCCCAGTGCCCTGCTATAACATCTTTAATAATTATACCAGTGCCCTGCTATACCTTCTATAATAATTATCCCAGTGCCCTGTTATAACATCTCTAATAATTATCCCAGTGCCCTGCTATACCTTCTTTAATAATTATCCCAGTGCCCTGTTATAACATCTTTAATAATTATCCCAGTGCCCTGCTATACTTTCTTTAATAATTATCCCAGTGCCATGCTATACCTTCTATAGTAATTATCCCAGTGCCATGCTATACCTTCTTTAATAATTATCCCAGTGCCCTGCTATAACCTCTTTAATAATTATCCCAGTGCCCTGCTATAACATCTTTAATAATTATCCCAGTGCCCTGCTATAACATCTCTAATAATTATCCCAGTGCCATGCTATACATTCTTTAATAATAATCCTAGTGCCCTGCTATAACATCTTTAATAATTATCCCAGTGCCCTGCTATACATTCTTTAATAATTATCCCAGTGCCCTGCTATAACATCTTTAATAATTATCCCATTGCCCTGCTATAAAAGTTTTAATAATTATCCGAGTGCCCTGCTATAACATCTTTAATAATTATCCCAGTGCCCTGCTATAACATCTTTAATAATTATCCCAGTGCCCTGCTATTCCTTCTTTAATAATTATCCCAGTGCCATGCTATAACATCTTTAATAATTATCCCAGTGCCCTGCTATACCTTCTTTAATAATTATCCCAGTGCCCTGCTATACCTTCTTTAATAATTATCCCAGTGCCCTGCTATAACATCTTTAATCATTATCCCAGTGACCTGCTATACCTTCTTTAATCATTATCACAGTGGCCTGCTATAACATTTTTAATAATTATCCCAGTGCCCTGCTATACCTTCTTTAATAATTATCCCAGTGCCCTGCTATAACATCTTTAATGATTATCCCAGTGCCCTGCTATACCTTCTTTAATAATTATTCCAGTGCCCTGCTATACTTTCTTTAATAATTATACCAGTGCCCTGCTATAACATCTTTAATGATTATCCCAGTGACCTGCTATACCTTCTTTAATGATTATCACAGTGCCCTGCTATAACATCTTTCATAATTATCCCAGTGCTCTGCTATAACATCTTTAATAATTATCCCAGTGCCCTGCTATAACATCTTTAATAAATATCCCAGTGCCCTGCTATGCCTTCTTTAATTAATATCCCAGTGCCCTGCTATACCTTCTTTAATAATTATCCCAGTGCCCTGTTATAACATCTTTAATAATTATCCCAGTGCCCTGCTATAACATCTTTAATAATTATACCAGTGCCCTGCTATACCTTCTATAATAATTATCCCAGTGCCCTGTTATAACATCTCTAATAATTATCCCAGTGCCCTGCTATACCTTCTATAATAATTATCCCAGTGCCCTGTTATAACATCTTTAATAATTATCCCAGTGCCCTGCTATACTTTCTTTAATAATTATCCCAGTGCCATGCTATACCTTCTATAGTAATTATCCCAGTGCCATGCTATACCTTCTTTAATAATTATCCCAGTGCCCTGCTATAACCTCTTTAATAATTATCCCAGTGCCCTGCTATAACATCTTTAATAATTATCCCAGTGCCCTGCTATAACATCTCTAATAATTATCCCAGTGCCATGCTATACATTCTTTAATAATAATCCTAGTGCCCTGCTATAACATCTTTAATAATTATCCCAGTGCCCTGCTATACATTCTTTAATAATTATCCCAGTGCCCTGCTATAACATCTTTAATAATTATCCCATTGCCCTGCTATAAAATTTTTAATAATTATCCCAGTGCCCTGCTATAACATCTTTAATAATTATCCCAGTGCCCTGCTATAACATCTTTAATAATTATCCCAGTGCCCTGCTATTCCTTCTTTAATAATTATCCCAGTGCCATGCTATAACATCTTTAATAATTATCCCAGTGCCCTGCTATTCCTTCTTTAATAATTATCACAGTGCCCTACTATAACATCTTTAATAATTATCCCAGTGCCCTGCTATAACATCTTTAATAATTATCCTAGTGCACTGCTATGCCTTCTTTAATTAATATCCCAGTGCCCTGCTATACCTTCTTTAATAATTATCCCAGTGCCCTGTTATAACATCTTTAATAATTATCCCAGTGCCCTGCCATAACATCTTTAATAATTATACCAGTGCCCTGCTATACCTTCTTTAATAATTATCCCAGTGCCCTCTTATAACATCTTTAATAATTATCCCAGTGCCCTGCTATAACATCTTTAATAATTATCCCAGTGCCCTGCTATAACATCTTTAATAATTATCCCAGTGCCCAGCTATAACATCTCTAATAATTATCCCAGTGCCATGCTATACCTTCTTTAATAATTATCCCAGTGCCCTGCTATAACATCTTTAGTAATTATCCCAGTGCCCTGCTATTCCTTCTTTAATAGTTATCCCAGTGCCCTGCTATAACATCTTCAATAATTATCCCAGTGCCCTGCTATTCCTTCTTTAATACTTATCCCAGTGCCATGCTGTAACATCTTTAATAATTATCCCAGTACCCTGCTATAACATCCTTAATAATTATCCCAGTGCCCTGCTATTCCTTCTTTAATAATTATCCCAGTGCCCTGCTATAACATCTTTAATAATTATCACAGTGCCCTGCTATACCTTCTTTAATAATTATCCCAGTGCCCTGCTATACCTTCTTTAATAATTATCCCAATGCCCTGCTATAACTTCTTTAATAATTATCCCAGTGCCCTGCTATAACATCTTTAATAATTATCCCAGTGCCCTGCTATTCCTTCTTTAATAATTATCCCAGTGCCCTGCTATACATCTTTAATAATTATCCCAGTGCCCTGCTATTCCTTCTTTAATAATTATCCCAGTGCCCTGCTATAACATCTTTAATAATTATCCCAGTGCCCTGCTATACCTTCTTTAATAATTATCCCAGTGCCCTGCTATAACATCTTTAATAATTATCCCAGTGCCCTGCTATTCCTTCTTTAATAATTATCCCAGTGCCCTGCTATAACATCTTTAATAATTATCCCAGTGCCCTGCTATTCCTTCTTTAATAATTATCCCAGTGCCCTGCAATAACATCTTTAATAATTATCCCAGTGCCCTGCTATTCCTTCTTTAATACTTATCCCAGTGCCCTGCTATAACATCTTTAATAATTATCCCAGTGCCCTGCTATACCTTCTTTAATAATTATCCCTGTGCCCTGCTATAACATCTTTAATAATTATCCCAGTGCCCTGCTATACATTCTTTAATAATTATCCCAGTGCCCTGCTATACCTTCTTTAATAATTATCCCAGTGTCATGCTATAATATCTTTAATAATTATCCCAGTGCCCTGCTATAACATCTTTAATAATTATCCCAGTGCCCTGCTATAACATCTTTAATAATTATCCCAGTGCCCTGCTATAACATTTTTAATAATTATCCCAGTGCCCTGCTATACCTTCTTTAATAATTATCCCAGTGTCATGCTATAATATCTTTAATAATTATCCCAGTGCCCTGCTATAACATCTTTAATAATTATCCCAGTGCCCTGCTCTAACAACTTTAATATTTATCCCAGTGCCCTGCTATACCTTCTTTAATAATTATCCCTGTGCCCTGCTATAACTTCTTTAATACTTATCCCAGTGCCCTGCTATACCTTCTTTAATAATTATCCCAGTGCCCTGCTATACCTTTTTTAATAATTATCCCAGTGTCATGCTATAATATCTTTAATAATTATCCCAGTGCCCTGCTATACCTTCTTTAATAATTATCCGAGTGCCCTGCTATACCTTCTTTAATAATTATCCCAGTGACATGCTATAACATCTTTAATAATTATCCCAGTGCCCTGCTATACCTTCTTTAATAATTATCCCAGTGTCATGCTATAATATCTTTAATAATTATCCCAGTGCCCTGCTATAACATCTTTAATAATTATCCCAGTGCCCTGCTATACTTTCTTTAATAATTATCCCAGTGCCATGCTATACCTTCTATAGTAATTATCCCAGTGCCATGCTATACCTTCTTTAATAATTATCCCAGTGCCCTGCTGTAACCTCTTTAATAATTATCCAAGTGCCCTGCTATAACATCTTTAATAATTATCCCAGTGCCCTGCTATAACATCTCTAATAATTATCCCAGTGCCATGCTATACATTCTTTAATAATAATCCTAGTGCCCTGCTATAACATCTTTAATAATTATCCCAGTGCCCTGCTATACATTCTTTAATAATTATCCCAGTGCCCTGCTATAACATCTTTAATAATTATCCCATTGCCCTGCTATAAAATTTTTAATAATTATCCCAGTGCCCTGCTATAACATCTTTAATAATTATCCCAGTGCCCTGCTATAACATCTTTAATAATTATCCCAGTGCCCTGCTATTCCTTCTTTAATAATTATCCCAGTGCCATGCTATAACATCTTTAATAATTATCCCAGTGCCCTGCTATTCCTTCTTTAATAATTATCACAGTGCCCTACTATAACATCTTTAATAATTATCCCAGTGCCCTGCTATAACATCTTTAATAATTATCCTAGTGCACTGCTATGCCTTCTTTAATTAATATCCCAGTGCCCTGCTATACCTTCTTTAATAATTATCCCAGTGCCCTGTTATAACATCTTTAATAATTATCCCAGTGCCCTGCCATAACATCTTTAATAATTATACCAGTGCCCTGCTATACCTTCTTTAATAATTATCCCTGTGCCCTGCTATAACATCTTTAATAATTATCCCAGTGCCCTGCTATACATTCTTTAATAATTATCCCAGTGCCCTGCTATACCTTCTTTAATAATTATCCCAGTGTCATGCTATAATATCTTTAATAATTATCCCAGTGCCCTGCTATAACATCTTTAATAATTATCCCAGTGCCCTGCTATAACATCTTTAATAATTATCCCAGTGCCCTGCTATAACATTTTTAATAATTATCCCAGTGCCCTGCTATACCTTCTTTAATAATTATCCCAGTGTCATGCTATAATATCTTTAATAATTATCCCAGTGCCCTGCTATAACATCTTTAATAATTATCCCAGTGCCCTGCTCTAACAACTTTAATATTTATCCCAGTGCCCTGCTATACCTTCTTTAATAATTATCCCTGTGCCCTGCTATAACTTCTTTAATACTTATCCCAGTGCCCTGCTATACCTTCTTTAATAATTATCCCAGTGCCCTGCTATACCTTTTTTAATAATTATCCCAGTGTCATGCTATAATATCTTTAATAATTATCCCAGTGCCCTGCTATACCTTCTTTAATAATTATCCCGAGTGCCCTGCTATACCTTCTTTAATAATTATCCCAGTGACATGCTATAACATCTTTAATAATTATCCCAGTGCCCTGCTATACCTTCTTTAATAATTATCCCAGTGTCATGCTATAATATCTTTAATAATTATCCCAGTGCCCTGCTATAACATCTTTAATAATTATCCCAGTGCCCTGCTATACTTTCTTTAATAATTATCCCAGTGCCATGCTATACCTTCTATAGTAATTATCCCACTGCCATGCTATACCTTCTTTAATAATTATCCCAGTGCCCTGCTATAACCTCTTTAATAATTATCCAAGTGCCCTCCTATTACATCTTTAATAATTATCCCAGTGCCCTGCTATAACATCTCTAATAATTATCCCAGTGCCCTGCTATACATTCTTTAATAATTATCCCAGTGCCATGCTATACCTTCTTTAATAATTATCCCAGTGCCCTGCTATAACATCTTTAATAATTATCCCAGTGCCCTGCTATACATTCTTTAATAATTATCCCAGTGCCCTGCTATAACATCTTTAATAATTATCCCAGTGCCCTGCTATAACATCTTTAATAATTATCCCAGTGCCCTGCTATTCCTTCTTTAATAATTATCCCAGTGCCCTGCTATAACATCTTTAATAATTATCCCAGTGCCCTGCTATTCCTTCTTTAATAATTATCCCAGTGCCCTGCTATAACATCTTTAATAATTATCCCAGTGCCCTGCTATAACATCTTTAATAATTATCCAGTGCCCTGCTATAACATCTTTAATAATTATCCCAGTGCCCTGCTATACCTTCTTTAATAATTATCCCAGTGCCCTGCTATACCTTCTTTAATAATTATCCCAGTGCCCTGCTATAACATCTTTAGTAATTATCCCAGTGCCCTGCTATTCCTTCTTTAATACTTATCCCAGTGCCCTGCTATAACATCTTTAATAATTATCCCAGTGCCCTGCTATTCCTTCTTTAATAATTATCCCAGTGCCCTGCTATAACATCTTTAATAATTATCCCAGTGCCCTGCTATAACATCTTAAATAATTATCCCAGTGCCCTGCTATACCTTCTTTAATAATTATCCCAGTGCCCTGCTATAACATCTTTAATAATTATCACAGTGCCCTGCTATACCTTCTTTAATAATTATCCCAGTGCCCTGCTATACCTTCTTTAATAATTATCCCAGTGCCCTGCTATACCTTCTTTAATAATTATCCCAGTGCCCTGCTATACCATCTTTAATAATTATCCCAGTGCCCTGCTATAACATCTTTAATAATTATCCCAGTGCCCTGCTATACATCTTTAATAATTATCCCAGTGCCCTGCTATACCTTCTTTAATAATTATCCCAGTGCCCTGCTATAACATCTTTAATAATTATCCCAGTGCCCTGCTATACATCTTTAATAATTATCCCAGTGCCCTGCTATACCTTCTTTAATAATTATCCCAGTGCCCTGCTATAACATCTTTAATAATTATCCCAGTGCCCTGCTATACCTTCTTTAATAATTATCCCAGTGCCCTGCTATACATCTTTAATAATTATCCCAGTGCCCTGCTATACCTTCTTTAATAATTATCCCAGTGCCCTGCTATAACATCTTTAATAATTATCCCAGTGCCCTGCTATACCTTCTTTAATAATTATCCCAGTGCCCTGCTATAACATCTTTAATAATTATCCCAGTGCCCTGCTATACCTTCTTTAATAATTATCACAGTGCCCTGCTATAACATCTTTAATAATTATCCCAGTGCCCTGCTATACCTTCTTTAATAATTATCCCAGTGCCCTGCTATAACATCTTTAATAATTATCCCAGTGCCCTGCTATAACATCTTTAATAATTATCCCAGTGCCCTGCTATAACATCTTTAATAATTATCCCAGTGCCCTGCTATACCTTCTTTAATAATTATCCCAGTGCCATGCTATAAATTCTTTAATAATTATCCCAGTGCCCTGCTATAACATCTTTAATAATTATCCCAGTGCCCTGCTCTAACATCTTTAATAATTATCCCAGTGCCCTGCTATACCTTCTTTAATAATTATCCCTGTGCCCTGCTATAACTTCTTTAATAATTATCCCAGTGCCCTGCTATACCTTCTTTAATAATTATCCCAGTGCCCTGCTATACCTTTTTTAATAATTATCCCAGTGTCATGCTAAACATCTTTATTAATTATTCCAGTGCCCTGCTATACCTTCTTTAATAATTATCCCAGTGCCCTGCTATACCTTCTTTAATAATTATCCCAGTGACATGCTATAACATCTTTAATAATTATCCCAGTGCCCTGCTATACCTTCTTTAATAATTATCCCAGTGTCCTTGCTATAATATCTTTAATAATTATCCCAGTGCCCTGCTATAACATCTTTAATAATTATCCCAGTGCCCTGCTCTAACAACTTTAATAATTATCCCAGTGCCCTGCTATAACTTCTTTAATAATTATCCCAGTGCCCTGGTATAACATCTTTAATAATGATCCCAGTGCCCTGCTATACCTTCTTTAATAATTATCCCAGTACCCTGCTATACCTTCTTTAATAATTATCCCAGTGTCCTGCTATAATATCTTTAATAATTATCGCAGTGCCCTGCTATACCTTCTTTAATAATTAGCCCAGTGACATGCTATAACATCTTTAATAATTATCCCAGTGCCCTGCGATAACATCTTTAATAATTATCCCAGTGCCCTGCTATACCTTCTTTAATAATTATCCCAGTGCCCTGCTATACCTTCTTTAATAATTATCCCAGTGCCTTGCTATAACATCTTTAATCATTATCCCAGTGACCTGCTATACCTTCTTTAATGATTATCACAGTGCCCTGCTATAACATTTTTAATAATTATCCCAGTGCCCTGCTATACCTTCTTTAATAATTATCCCAGTGCCCTGCTATAACATCTTTAATAATTATCCCAGTGCCCTGCTATAACATCTTTAATGATTATCCCAGTGACCTGCTATACCTTCTTTAATGATTATCACAGTGCCCTGCTATAAAATCTTTAATAATTATCCCAGTGCCCTGCTATACCTTCTTTAATAATTATCCCAGTGCCCTGCTATACCTTCTTTAATAATTATCCCAGTGCCCTGCTATAGCTTCTTTAATAATTATCCCAGTGCCCTGCTATACCTTCTTTAATAATTATCCCAGTGCCCTGCTATACCTTCTTTAATAATTATCCCAGTGCCATGCTATAACATCTTTAATAATTATCCCAGTGCCCTGCTATACCTTCTTTAAAAATTATCGGAGTGCCCTGCTATACCTTCTTTAATAATTATCCGAGTGACATGCTATAACATCTTTAATAATTATCCCAGTGCCCTGCTATAACATCTTTAATAATTATCCCAGTGCCCTGCTATACCTTCTTTAATAATTATCCCAGTGCCCTGCTATACCTTCTTTAATAATTATCCCAGTGGCCTGCTATAACATCTTTAATAATTATCCCAGTGCCCTGCTATACCTTCTTTAATAATTATCCCAGTGGCCCTGCTATAACATTCTTTAATAATTATCCCAGTGCCCTGCTATACCTTCTTTAATAATTATCCCAGTGCCCTGCTATAGCATCTTTAATAATTATCCCAGTGCCCTGCTATACCTTCTTTAATAATTATCCCAGTGCCCTGCTATACTTCTTTAATAATTATCCCAGTGCCCTGCTATAACATCTTTAATGATTATCCCAGTGCCCTGCTATACCTTCTTTAATAATTATCCCAGTGCCCTGCTATAACATCTTTAATAATTATCCCAGTGCCCTGCTATACCTTCTTTAATAATTATCCCAGTGACCTGCTATAACATCTTTAATAATTATCCCAGTGCCCTGCTATACCTTCTTTAATAATTATCCCAGTGCCCTGCTATAACATCTTTAATGATTATCCCAGTGCCCTGCTATACCTTCTTTAATAATTATCCCAGTGCCCTGCTATACCTTCTTTAATAATTATCCCAGTGCCCTGCTATAACATCTTTAATAATTATCCCAGTGCCCTGCTATACCTTCTTTAATAATTATCCCAGTGCCCTGCTATAACATCTTTAATAATTATCCCAGTGCCCTGCTATAACATCTTTAATAATTATCCCAGTGCCCTGCTATAACATCTTTAATAATTATCCCAGTGCCCTGCTATACCTTCTTTAATAATTATCCCAGTGCCCTGCTATAACATCTTTAATAATTATCCCAGTGCCCTGCTATAACATCTTTAATAATTATCCCAGTGCCCTGCTATAACATCTTTAATAATTATCCCAGTGCCCTGCTATACCTTCTTTAATAATTATCCCAGTGCCCTGCTATAACATCATTAATAATTATCCCAGTGCCCTGCTATACCTTCTTTAATAATTATCCCAGTGCCCTGCTATAACATCTTTAATAATTATCCCAGTTCCCTGCTATACATTCTTTAATAATTATCCCAAGGCCCTGCTATACCTTATTTAATAATTATCCCAGTGCCCTGCTATAACATCTTTAATAATTATCCCAGTGCCGTGCTTTACCTTCTTTAATAATTATCCTAGCACCCTGCTATAACATCTTTAATAATTATCCCAGTGCCCTGCTATAACATCTTTAATAATTATCCCAGTGCCCTGCTATACCTTCTTTAATAATTATCCCAGTGCCCTGCTATAACATCTTAATAATTATCCCAGTGCCCTGCTATACATTCTTTAATAATTATCCCAGTGCCCTGCTATAACATCTTTAATAATTATCCCAGTGCCCTGCTATAACTTCTTTAATAATTATCCCAGTGCCCTGCTATAACATCTTTAATAATTATCCCAGTGCCCTGCTATAACATCTTTAATAATTATCCCAGTGCCCTGCTATAACATCTTTAATAATTATCCCAGTGCCCTGCTATAACATCTTTAATAATTATCCCAGTGCCCTGCTATAACATCTTTAATAATTATCCCAGTGCCCTGCTATAACATCTTTAATAATTATCCCAGTGCCCTGCTATAACATCTTTAATAATTATCCCAGTGCCCTGCTATACCTTCTTTAATAATTATCCCAGTGCCATGTTATACCTTCTTTAATAATTATCCCAGTGCCCTGCTATAACATCTTTAATAATTATCCCAGTGCCCTGCTATACATTCTTTAATAATTATCCCAGTGCCCTGCTATAACATCTTTAATAATTATCCCAGTGCCCTGCTATACCTTCTTTAATAATTATCCCAGTGCCCTGCTATAACATCTTTAATAATTATCCCAGTGCCCTGCTATAACATCTTTAATAATTATCCCAGTGCCCTGCTATAACATCTTTAATAATTATCCCAGTGCCCTGCTATAACATCTTTAATAATTATCCCAGTGCCCTGCTATAACATCTTTAATAATTATCCCAGTGCCCTGCTATACATTCTTTAATAATTATCCCAGTGATTTGCTATAACATCTTTAATAATTATCCCAGTGCCCTGCTATACTTCTTTAATAATTATCCCAGTGCCCTGCTATAACATCTTTAATAATTATCCCAGTGCCCTGCTATTCCTTCTTTAATAATTATCCCAGTGCCCTGCTATAACATCTTTAATAATTATCCCAGTGCCCTGCTATTCCTTCTTTAATAATTATCCCAGTGCCCTGCTATAACATCTTTAATAATTATCCCAGTGCCCTGCTATAACATCTTTAATAATTATCCCAGTGCCCTGCTATAACATGTTTAATAATTATCCCAGTGCCCTGCTATTACTTCTTTAATAATTATCCCAGTGCCCTGCTATAACATCTTTAATAATTATCCCAGTGCCCTGCTATACCTTCTTTAATAATTATCCCAGTGCCCTGCTATAACATCTTTAATAATTATCCCAGTGCCCTGCTATACCTTCTTTAATAATTATCCCAGTGCCCTGCTATAACATCTTTAATAATTATCCCAGTGCCCTGCTATAACATCTTTAATAATTATCCCAGTGCCCTGCTATAACATCTTTAATAATTATCCCAGTGCCCTGCTATAACATCTTTAATAATTATCACAGTGCCCTGCTATACATCTTTAATAATTATCCCAGTGCCCTGCTATAACATCTTTAATAATTATCCCAGTGCCCTGCTATACATCTTTAATAATTATCCCAGTGCCCTGCTATACCATCTTTAATAATTATCCCAGTGCCCTGCTATAACATCTTTAATAATTATCCCAGTGCCCTGCTATACCTTCTTTAATAATTATCCCAGTGCCCTGCTATAACTTCTTTAATAATTATCCCAGTGCCCTGCTATAACATCTTTAATAATTATCCCAGTGCCCTGCTATACCTTCTTTAATAATTATCCCAGTGCCCTGCTATACATTCTTTAATAATTATCCCAGTGCCCTGCTATAACATCTTTAATAATTATCCCAGTGCCCTGCTATAACATTTTTAATAATTATCCAGTGCCCTGCTATACCTTCTTTAATAATTATCCCAGTGCCCTGCTATAACTTCTTTAATAATTATCCCAGTGCCCTGCTATACCTTCTTTAATAATTATCCCAGTGCCATGCTATACCTTCTTTAATAATTATCCCAGTGCCCTGCTATACATCTTTAATAATTATCCCAGTGCCCTGCTATACATTCTTTAATAATTATCCCAGTGCCCCGCTATAACATCTTTAATAATTATCCAGTGCCCTGCTATACCTTCTTTAATAATTATCCCAGTGCCCTGCTATAACTTCTTTAATAATTATCCCAGTGCCCTGCTATACATCTTTAATAATTATCCCAGTGCCCTGCTATAACATTCTTTAATAATTATCCCAGTGCCCTGCTATAACATCTTTAATAATTATCCCAGTGCCCTGCTATACCTTCTTTAATAATTATCCCAGTGCCCTGCTATAACATCTTTAATAATTATCCCAGTGCCCTGCTATAACTTCTTTAATAATTATCCCAGTGCCCTGCTATACCTTCTTTAATAATTATCCCAGTGCCCTGCTATAACATCTTTAATAATTATCCCAGTGCCCTGCTATACCTTCTTTAATAATTATCCCAGTGCCCTGCTATACCTTCTTTAATAATTATCCCAGTGCCCTGCTATAACTTCTTTAATAATTATCCCAGTGCCCTGCTATAACATCTTTAATAATTATCCCAGTGCCCTGCTATAACATCTTTAATAATTATCCCAGTGCCCTGCTATACCTTCTTTAATAATTATCCCAGTGCCCTGCTATACCTTCTTTAATAATTATCCCAGTGCCCTGCTATACCTTCTTTAATAATTATCCCAGTGCCCTGCTATACCTTCTTTAATAATTATCCCAGTGCCCTGCTATACCTTCTTTAATAATTATCCCAGTGCCCTGCTATACCTTCTTTAATAATTATCCAGTGCCCTGCTATAACATCTTTAATAATTATCCCAGTGCCCTGCTATACCATCTTTAATAATTATCCCAGTGCCCTGCTATAACATCTTTAATAATTATCCAGTGCCCTGCTATACCTTCTTTAATAATTATCCCAGTGCCCTGCTATAACATCTTTAATAATTATCCCAGTGCCCTGCTATACCTTCTTTAATAATTATCCCAGTGCCCTGCTATAACATCTTTAATAATTATCCCAGTGCCCTGCTATAACATCTTTAATAATTATCCAGTGCCCTGCTATAACATCTTTAATAATTATCCCAGTGCCCTGCTATAACATCTTTAATAATTATCCCAGTGCCCTGCTATAACATCTTTAATAATTATCCCAGTGCCCTGCTATAACATCATTAATAATTATCCCAGTGCCCTGCTATAACATCTTTAATAATTATCCCAGTGCCCTGCTATAACATCTTTAATAATTATCCCAGTGCCCTGCTATACCTTCTTTAATAATTATCCCAGTGCCCTGCTATAACATCTTTAATAATTATCCCAGTGCCCTGCTATAACATCTTTAATAATTATCCCAGTGCCCTGCTATACCATCTTTAATAATTATCCCAGTGCCCTGCTATACCTTCTTTAATAATTATCCCAGTGCCCTGCTATAACATCTTTAATAATTATCCCAGTGCCCTGCTATAACTTCTTTAATAATTATCCAGTGCCCTGCTATACCTTCTTTAATAATTATCCCAGTGCCCTGCTATAACATCTTTAATAATTATCCCAGTGCCCTGCTATACATCTTTAATAATTATCCCAGTGCCCTGCTATAACATCTTTAATAATTATCCCAGTGCCCTGCTATACATCTTTAATAATTATCCCAGTGCCCTGCTATAACATCTTTAATATTATCCCAGTGCCCTGCTATACCTTCTTTAATAATTATCCCAGTGCCCTGCTATACTTCTTTAATAATTATCCCAGTGCCCTGCTATAACATCTTTAATATTATCCCAGTGCCCTGCTATAACTTCTTTAATAATTATCCCAGTGCCCTGCTATACCTTCTTTAATAATTATCCCAGTGCCCTGCTATAACATCTTTAATAATTATCCCAGTGCCCTGCTATAACATCTTTAATAATTATCCCAGTGCCCTGCTATACCTTCTTTAATAATTATCCCAGTGCCCTGCTATAACATCTTTAATAATTATCCCAGTGCCCTGCTATAACATCTTTAATAATTATCCCAGTGCCCTGCTATAACATCTTTAATGATCATCCCAGTGCCCTGCTATAACATCTTTAATAATTATCCCAGTGCCATACTGTAACATCTTTAATAATTATCCAGTGCCCTGCTATAACATCTTTAATAATTATCCCAGTGCCCTGCTATAACATCTTTAATAATTATCCCAGTGCCCTGCTATACCTTCTTTAATAATTATCCCAGTGCCCTGCCATACATCTTTAATATTATCCCAGTGCCCTGCTATAACCTTCTTTAATAATTATCCAGTGCCCTGCTATAACCTTCTTTAATAATTATCCCAGTGCCCTGCTATAACTTCTTTAATAATTATCCCAGTGCCCTGCTATAACATCTTTAATAATTATCCCAGTGCCCTGCTATAACATCTTTAATAATTATCCCAGTGCCCTGCTATTCCTTCTTTAATAATTATCCCAGTGCCCTGCTATAACATCTTTAATAATTATCCCAGTGCCCTGCTATACCTTCTTTAATAATTATCCCAGTGCCCTGCTATACCTTCTTTAATAATTATCCCAGTGCCCTGCTATAACATCTTTAATAATTATCCAGTGCCCTGCTATAACATCTTTAATAATTATCCCAATGCCCTGCTATACCTTCTTTAATAATTATCCCAGTGCCCTGCTATACCTTCTTTAATAATTATCCCAGTGCCCTGCTATAACATCTTTAATAATTATCCCAGTGCCCTGCTATACCTTCTTTAATAATTATCCCAGTGCCCTGCTATAACATCTTTAATAATTATCCCAGTGCCCTGCTATACCTTCTTTAATAATTATCCCAGTGCCCTGCTATAACTTCTTTAATAATTATCCCAGTGCCCTGCTATAACATCTTTAATAATTATCCCAGTGCCCTGCTATAACTTTCTTTAATAATTATCCCAGTGCCCTGCTATACTTCTTTAATAATTATCCCAGTGCCCTGCTATACCTTCTTTAATAATTATCCCAGTGCCCTGCTATACATCTTTAATAATTATCCCAGTGCCCTGCTATACCTTTTTTAATAATTATCCCAGTGCCTTGCTATACCTTCTTTAATAATTATCCAGTGCCCTGCTATAACATCTTTAATAAATGTCCCAGTGTCCTGCTATAACATCTTTAATAATTATCCAGTGCCCTGCTATACCTTCTTTAATAATTATCCCAGTGCCCTGCTATAACATCTTTAATAATTATCCCAGTGCCCTGCTATACCTTCTTTAATAATTATCCCAGTGCCCTGCTATACCTTCTTTAATAATTATCACTGTGCCCTGCTATAGCTTCCTTAATCATTGTCCCAGTGCCATGATATAACATCTTTAATAATTATCCCAGTGCCCTGCTATACCTTCTTTATTAATTACACGACTGCCCTGCTATGCCTTCTTTAATAATTATAACAGTGCCCGGCTATACCTTCTTTAATAATTATCCCAGTACCGTGCTATAACATCTTTAATAATTATCCCAGTGCCCTGCTATAACATCTTTAATAATTATCCCAGTGCCCTGCTATACCTTCTTTAACAATTATCCCAGTGCCCTGCTATAAAATCTTTATAATTATCCCAGTGCCCTGCTATACCTTCTTTAATAATTATCCCAGTGCCCTGCTATAACATCTTTAATAATTATCCCAGTGCCCTGCTATACCTTCTTTAATAATTATCCCAGTGCCCTGCTATACCTTCTTTAATAATTATCCCAGTGCCCTGCTATAACATCTTTAATAATTATCCCAGTGCCCTGCTATAACATCTTTAATAATTATCCCAGTGCCCTGCTATACATTCTTTAATAATTATCCCAGTGATTTGCTATAACATCTTAGTAATTATCCCAGTGCCCTGCATATACATTCTTTAATAATTATCCCAGTGCCCTGCTATAACTTCTTAATAATTATCCCAGTGCCCTGCTATAACATCTTTAATAATTATCCCAGTGCCCTGCTATACACTTTTAATAATTATCCCAGTGCCCTGCTATAACATCTTTAATAATTATCACAGTGCCCTGCTATAACATCTTTAATAATTATCCCAGTGCCCTGCTATACCTTCTTTAATAATTATCCAGTGCCCTCTATAACATCTTTAATAATTTCAGTGCCCTGCTTATACCTTTAATAATTATCCCAGTGCCCTGCTATAACATCTTTAATAATTATCCCAGTGCCTGCTATAACATCTTTAATAATTATCCCAGTGCCCTGCTATAACTTCTTTAATAATTATCCCAGTGCCCTGCTATAACTTCTTAATAATTATCCCAGTGCCCTGCTATTCCTTCTTTAATAATTATCCCAGTGCCCTGCTATAACATCTTTAATAATTATCCCAGTGCCCTGCTATACATCTTTAATAATTATCCCAGTGCCCTGCTATAACATCTTTAATAATTATCCCAGTGCCCTGCTATAACATCTTTAATAATTATCCCAGTGCCCTGCTATAACATCTTTAATAATTATCCCAGTGCCCTGCTATAACATCTTTAATAATTATCCCAGTGCCCTGCTATAACATCATTAATAATTATCCCAGTGCCCTGCTATACCTTCTTTAATAATTATCCCAGTGCCCAGCTATAACATCTTTAATAATTATCCCAGTGCCCTGCTATACATCTTCAATAATTATCCCAGTGCCCTGCTATAACATCTTTAATAATTATCCCAGTGCCATACTATAACATCTTTAATAATTATCCAGTGCCCTGCTATAACATCTTTAATAATTATCCCAGTGCCCTGCTATAACATCTTTAATAATTATCCCAGTGCCCTGCTATAACATCTTTAATAATTATCCCAGTGCCCTGCTATACCTTCTTTAATAATTATCCCAGTGCCCTGCTATAACATCTTTAATAATTATCCCAGTGCCCTGCTATAACTTCTTTAATAATTATCCCAGTGCCCTGCTATAACATCTTTAATAATTATCCCAGTGCCCTGCTATTCCTTCTTTAATAATTATCCCAGTGCCCTGCTATAACATCTTTAATAATTATCCCAGTGCCCTGCTATACATCTTTAATAATTATCCCAGTGCCCTGCTATAACATCTTTAATAATTATCCCAGTGCCCTGCTATAACTTCTTTAATAATTATCCCAGTGCCCTGCTATAACATCTTTAATAATTATCCCAGTGCCCTGCTATACCTTCTTTAATAATTATCCCAGTGCCCTGCTATAACATCTTTAATAATTATCCCAGTGCCCTGCTATAACATCTTAATAATTATCCCAGTGCCCTGCTATACCTTCTTTAATAATTATCCCAGTGCCCTGCTATACCTCTTTAATAATTATCCCAGTGCCCTGCTATAACTTCTTTAATAATTATCCCAGTGCCCTGCTATAACTTCTTTAATAATTATCCCAGTGCCCTGCTATACTTCTTTAATAATTATCCCAGTGCCCTGCTATACCTTCTTTAATAATTATCCCAGTGCCCTGCTATAACATCTTTAATAATTATCCCAGTGCCCTGCTATACCTTCTTTAATAATTATCCCAGTGCCCTGCTATAACATCTTTAATAATTATCCCAGTGCCCTGCTATACATCTTTAATAATTATCCCAGTGCCCTGCTATAACTTCTTTAATAATTATCCCAGTGCCCTGCTATACCTTCTTTAATAATTATCCCAGTGCCCTGCTATACCTTCTTTAATAATTATCCCAGTGCCCTGCTATAACTTCTTTAATAATTATCCCAGTGCCCTGCTATAACATCTTTAATAATTATCCCAGTGCCCTGCTATACCTTCTTTAATAATTATCCCAGTGCCCTGCTATACCATCTTAATAATTATCCCAGTGCCCTGCTATAACATCTTTAATAATTATCCCAGTGCCCTGCTATAACATCTTTAATAATTATCCCAGTGCCCTGCTATAACATCTTTAATAATTATCCAGTGCCCTGCTATACATTCTTTAATAATTATCCCAGTGCCCTGCTATACTTCTTTAATAATTATCCCAGTGCCCTGCTATACCTTCTTTAATAATTATCCCAGTGCCCTGCTATAACTTCTTTAATAATTATCCCAGTGCCCTGCTATAACATCTTTAATAATTATCCCAGTGCCCTGCTATAACATCTTTAATAATTATCCCAGTGCCCTGATATAACATCTTTAATAATTATCCCAATGCCCTGCTGTACCTTCTTTAATAATTATCTCAGTGCCCTGCTATAACATCTTTAATAATTATCCCAGTGCCCTGCTATACTTTCTTTAATAATTATCCCAGTGCCCGCTATAACATCTTTAATAATTATGCAGTGCCCTGCTATACCTTCTTTAATAATTATCCCAGTGCCCTGCTATAACATCTTTAATAATTATCCCAGTGCCCTGCTATACCTTCTTTAATAATTTTCCCAGTGCCCTGCTATACTTTCTTTAATAATTATCCCAGTGCCTGCTATAACATCTTTAATAATTATCCCAGTGCCCTGCTATAACATCTTTAATAATTATCCCAGTGCCCTGCTATACCTTCTTTAATAATTATCCCTGTGCCCTGCTATAACTTCTTTAATAATTATCCCAGTGCCCTGCTATACCTTCTTTAATAATTATCCCAGTGACATGCTATAACATCTTTAATAATTATCCCAGTGCCCTGCGATAACATCTTTAATAATTATCCCAGTGCCCTGCTATACCTTCTTTAATAATTATCCCAGTGCCCTGCTATAACATCTTTTAATAATTATCCCAGTGCCCTGCTATACCATCTTTAATAATTATCCCAGTGCCCCGCTATAACTTCTTTAATAATTATCCAGTGCCCTGCTATAAATCTTTAATCATTATCCCAGTGCCCTGCTATACCTTCTTTAATCATTATCACAGTGGCCTGCTCATAACATTCTTTAATAATTATCCCAGTGCCCTGCTATACCTTCTTTAATAATTATCCCAGTGCCCTGCTATAACATCTTTAATGAATTATCCCAGTGCCCTGCTATACCTTCTTTAATAATTATCCCAGTGCCCTGCTATACTTTCTTTAATAATTATACCAGTGCCCTGCTATAACATCTTTAAGATTATCCCAGTGCCCTGCTATACCTTCTTTAATGATTATCACAGTGCCCTGCTATAACATCTTTAATAATTATCCCAGTGCCCTGCTATACATCTTTAATAATTATCCCAGTGCCCTGCTATAACATCTTTAATAATTATCCCAGTGCCCTGCTATAACCTTCTTTAATATATATCCCAGTGCCCTGCTATAACATCTTTAATAATTATCCCAGTGCCCTGCTATAACTTCTTTAATAATTATCCCAGTGCCCTGCTATACATCTTTAATAATTATCCCAGTGCCCTGCTATACTTCTTTAATAATTATCCCAGTGCCCTGCTATAACATCTTTAATAATTATCCCAGTGCCCTGCTATAACATCTTTAATAATTATCCCAATGCCCTGCTGTACCTTCTTTAATAATTATCTCAGTGCCCTGCTATACATCTTTAATAATTATCCCAGTGCCCTGCTATAACATCTTTAATAATTATCCCAGTGCCCTGCTATACCTTCTTTAATAATTATCCCAGTGCCCTGCTATAACATCTTTAATAATTATGCCAGTGCCCTGCTATAACATCTTTAATAATTATCCCAGTGCCCTGCTATAACATCTTTAATAATTATCCCAGTGCCATACTATAGCATCTTTAATAATTATCCAGTGCCCTGCTATAACATCTTTAATAATTATCCCAATGCCCTGCTATACCTTCTTTAATAATTATCCCAGTGCCCTGCTATAACATCTTTAATAATTATCCCAGTGCCCTGCTATAACCTTCTTTCATAATTATCCAGTGCCCTGCTATAACATCTTTAATAATTATCCCAGTGCCCTGCTATTACGTCTTTAATAATTATCCCAATGCCCTGCTATACCTTCTTTAATAATTATCCCAGTGCCCTGCTATAACATCTTTAATAATTATCCCAGTGCCCTGCTATAACATCTTTAATAATTATCCCAGTGCCCTGCTATAACATTATTAATAATTATCCCAGTGCCCTGCTATACTTCTTTAATAATTATCCCAGTGCCCTGCTATGACATCTTTAATAATTATCCCAGTGCCCTGCTATAACATCTTAATAATTATCCCAGTGCCCTGCTATAACATCTTTAATGATTATCCCAGTGCCCTGCTATAACATCTTTAATAATTATCCAGTGCCCTGCTATAACTTCTTTAATAATTATCCTCAGTGCCCTGCTATAACATCTTTAATAATTATCCCAGTGCCCTGCTATAACTTCTTTAATAATTTTCCCAGTGCCCTGGTATAACATCTTTAATAATTATCCCAGTGCCCTGCTATACCTTCTTAATTAATTATCCTCAGTGCCCTGCTATAACATCTTTAATAATTATCCCAGTGCCCTGCTATAACTTCTTAATAATTTTCCCAGTGCCCTGCTATACCTTCTTTAATAATTATCCCAGTGCCCTGCTATAACATCTTAATAATTATCCCAGTGCCCTAGCTATACCTTCTTTAATAATTATCCCAGTGCCTGCTATAACTTTTTAATAATTATCCCAAGACCCTGCTATACCTTCCTTAATAATTATCCCAGTGCCCTGCTATAACATCTTTAATAATTATCCCAGTGCCCTGCTATAACCATCTTTAATAATATCCCAGTGCCCTGCTATACCTTCTTTAATAATTATCCCAGTGCCCTGCTATAACATCTTTAATAATTATCCCAGTGCCCTGCTATACCTTCTTTAATAATTATCCAGTGCCCTGCTATAACATCTTTAATAATTGTCCCAGTGTCCTGCTATAACATCTTTAATAATTATCCCAGTGCCCTGCTATAACATCTTTAATAATTATCCCAGTGCCCTGCTATAACATCTTTAATAATTATCCCAGTGCCCTGCTATAACATCTTTAATAATTATCCCAGTGCCCTGCTATAACTTCTTTAATAATTATCCCAGTGCCCTGCTATAACATCTTTAATAATTATCCCAGTGCCCTGCTATAACATCTTTAATAATTATCCCAGTGCCCTGCTATAACATCTTTAATAATTATCCCAGTGCCCTGCTATAACATCTTTAATAATTATCCCAGTGCCCTGCTATAACATCTTTAATAATTATCCCAGTGCCCTGCTATAACATCTTTAATAATTATCCCAGTGCCCTGCTATAACATCTTTAATAATTATCCCAGTGCCCTGCTATAACATCTTTAATAATTATCCCAGTGCCCTGCTATAACATCTTTAATAATTATCCCAGTGCCCTGCTATAACATCTTTAATAATTATCCCAGTGCCCTGCTATAACATCTTTAATAATTATCCCAGTGCCCTGCTATAACATCTTTAATAATTATCCCAGTGCCCTGCTATAACATCTTTAATAATTATCCCAGTGCCCTGCTATAACATCTTTAATAATTATCCCAGTGCCCTGCTATAACATCTTTAATAATTATCCCAGTGCCCTGCTATAACATCTTTAATAATTATCCCAGTGCCCTGCTATAACATCTTTAATAATTATCCCAGTGCCCTGCTATAACATCTTTAATAATTATCCCAGTGCCCTGCTATAACATCTTTAATAATTATCCCAGTGCCCTGCTATAACATCTTTAATAATTATCCCAGTGCCCTGCTATAACATCTTTAATAATTATCCCAGTGCCCTGCTATAACATCTTTAATAATTATCCCAGTGCCCTGCTATAACATCTTTAATAATTATCCCAGTGCCCTGCTATAACATCTTTAATAATTATCCCAGTGCCCTGCTATAACATCTTTAATAATTATCCCAGTGCCCTGCTATAACATCTTTAATAATTATCCCAGTGCCCTGCTATAACATCTTTAATAATTATCCCAGTGCCCTGCTATAACTTCTTTAATAATTATCCCAGTGCCCTGCTATAACATCTTTAATAATTATCCCAGTGCCCTGCTATAACTTCTTTAATAATTATCCCAGTGCCCTGCTATAACATCTTTAATAATTATCCCAGTGCCCTGCTATAACATCTTTAATAATTATCCCAGTGCCCTGCTATAACATCTTTAATAATTATCCCAGTGCCCTGCTATAACATCTTTAATAATTATCCCAGTGCCCTGCTATAACATCTTTAATAATTATCCCAGTGCCCTGCTATAACATCTTTAATAATTATCCCAGTGCCCTGCTATAACATCTTTAATAATTATCCCAGTGCCCTGCTATAACATCTTTAATAATTATCCCAGTGCCCTGCTATAACATCTTTAATAATTATCCCAGTGCCCTGCTATAACATCTTTAATAATTATCCCAGTGCCCTGCTATAACATCTTTAATAATTATCCCAGTGCCCTGCTATAACATCTTTAATAATTATCCCAGTGCCCTGCTATAACATCTTTAATAATTATCCCAGTGCCCTGCTGTAACATCTTTAATAATTATCCCAGTGCCCTGATATACCTTCTTAATAATTATCCCAGTGCCATGCTATACCATCTTAAATAATTATCCCAGTGTCCACTGCTATACTATCTTTAATAATTATCCATGCCCTGCTATAACTTCTTAATAATTATCCCAGTGCCCAGCTATAACTCTTTAATAATTATCCCAGTGCCCTGCTATAACATCTTAAATAATTATCCCAGTGCCCTGCTATATCTTCTTAATAATTATCCCAGTGCCATGCTATAAACATCTTTAATAATTATCCGCAGTGCCTGCTATACCTTCTTTAATACAAATTATCCAGTGCCCTGCTAAACCACTTTAATAATTATACCCAGTGCCCTGCTATACACATCATTAATAATTATCCCAGTGCCCTGCTATAACTTCTTTAATATTATCCCAGTGCCCTGCTAACATTCTTTAATAATTATCCAAGTGCCCTGCTATAACATCTTTAATAAGTATCCCAGTGCCCTGCAATAACATCTTTATTAATTATTCCAGTGCCCTGCTATACTTCTTTAATAAATATCCCAGTGCCCTGCTATACCTTCTTTAATAATTATCCCAGTGCCCAGTTTATAACATCTTTAATAATTATCCAGTGCCCTGCTATACTTCTTTAATAATTATCCAGTGCCCTGCTATATCCTTCTATAATTATCCCAGTGACTTGCAATAACATCTTAATAATTATCCCAGTGCCCTGCTATAACACTTTAATAATTATCCCAGTGCCCTGTCATAACATCTTTTAATAATTATCCCAGTGCCCTGCTATAACTTCTTAAATAATTATCCCAGTGCCAGCCTATAACCTTCTTTAATAAGTATCCAGTGCCATGCTATACCTTCTTTAATAATTTATCCCAGTGCCCCTGCTATAACATCTTTAATAATTATCCCAGTGCCCTGCTATAACATCTTTAATAATTATCCAGTGCCCTGCTATACCTTCTCTATAATAATTATCCCAGTGCCATGCTATACATCTTTAATAATTATCCCAGTGCCCTGCTATAACATCTTTAATAATTATCCCAGTGCCCTGCTATAACATCTTTAATAATTATCCCAGTGCCCTGCTATAACATCTTTAATAATTATCCCAGTGCCCTGCTATAACATCTTTAATAATTATCCCAGTGCCCTGCTATAACATCTTTAATAATTATCCCAGTGCCCTGCTATAACATCTTTAATAATTATCCCAGTGCCCTGCTATAACATCTTTAATAATTATCCCAGTGCCCTGCTATAACATCTTTAATAATTATCCCAGTGCCCTGCTATAACATCTTTAATAATTATCCCAGTGCCCTGCTATAACATCTTTAATAATTATCCCAGTGCCCTGCTATAACATCTTTAATAATTATCCCAGTGCCCTGCTATAACATCTTTAATAATTATCCCAGTGCCCTGCTATAACTTCTTTAATAATTATCCCAGTGCCCTGCTATAACATCTTTAATAATTATCCCAGTGCCCTGCTATAACATCTTTAATAATTATCCCAGTGCCCTGCTATAACATCTTTAATAATTATCCCAGTGCCCTGCTATAACATCTTTAATAATTATCCCAGTGCCCTGCTATAACATCTTTAATAATTATCCCAGTGCCCTGCTATAACATCTTTAATAATTATCCCAGTGCCCTGCTATAACATCTTTAATAATTATCCCAGTGCCCTGCTATAACATCTTTAATAATTATCCCAGTGCCCTGCTATAACATCTTTAATAATTATCCCAGTGCCCTGCTATAACATCTTTAATAATTATCCCAGTGCCCTGCTATAACATCTTTAATAATTATCCCAGTGCCCTGCTATAACATCTTTAATAATTATCCCAGTGCCCTGCTATAACATCTTTAATAATTATCCCAGTGCCCTGCTATAACATCTTTAATAATTATCCCAGTGCCCTGCTATAACATCTTTAATAATTATCCCAGTGCCCTGCTATAACATCTTTAATAATTATCCCAGTGCCCTGCTATAACATCTTTAATAATTATCCCAGTGCCCTGCTATAACATCTTTAATAATTATCCCAGTGCCCTGCTATAACATCTTTAATAATTATCCCAGTGCCCTGCTATAACATCTTTAATAATTATCCCAGTGCCCTGCTATAACATCTTTAATAATTATCCCAGTGCCCTGCTATAACATCTTTAATAATTATCCCAGTGCCCTGCTATAACATCTTTAATAATTATCCCAGTGCCCTGCTATAACATCTTTAATAATTATCCCAGTGCCCTGCTATAACATCTTTAATAATTATCCCAGTGCCCTGCTATAACATCTTTAATAATTATCCCAGTGCCCTGCTATAACATCTTTAATAATTATCCCAGTGCCCTGCTATAACATCTTTAATAATTATCCCAGTGCCCTGCTATAACATCTTTAATAATTATCCCAGTGCCCTGCTATAACATCTTTAATAATTATCCCAGTGCCCTGCTATAACATCTTTAATAATTATCCCAGTGCCCTGCTATAACATCTTTAATAATTATCCCAGTGCCCTGCTATAACATCTTTAATAATTATCCCAGTGCCCTGCTATAACATCTTTAATAATTATCCCAGTGCCCTGCTATAACATCTTTAATAATTATCCCAGTGCCCTGCTATAACATCTTTAATAATTATCCCAGTGCCCTGCTATAACATCTTTAATAATTATCCCAGTGCCCTGCTATAACATCTTTAATAATTATCCCAGTGCCCTGCTATAACATCTTTAATAATTATCCCAGTGCCCTGCTATAACATCTTTAATAATTATCCCAGTGCCCTGCTATAACATCTTTAATAATTATCCCAGTGCCCTGCTATAACATCTTTAATAATTATCCCAGTGCCCTGCTATAACATCTTTAATAATTATCCCAGTGCCCTGCTATAACATCTTTAATAATTATCCCAGTGCCCTGCTATAACATCTTTAATAATTATCCCAGTGCCCTGCTATAACATCTTTAATAATTATCCCAGTGCCCTGCTATAACATCTTTAATAATTATCCCAGTGCCCTGCTATAACATCTTTAATAATTATCCCAGTGCCCTGCTATAACATCTTTAATAATTATCCCAGTGCCCTGCTATAACATCTTTAATAATTATCCCAGTGCCCTGCTATAACATCTTTAATAATTATCCCAGTGCCCTGCTATAACATCTTTAATAATTATCCCAGTGCCCTGCTATAACATCTTTAATAATTATCCCAGTGCCCTGCTATAACATCTTTAATAATTATCCCAGTGCCCTGCTATAACATCTTTAATAATTATCCCAGTGCCCTGCTATAACATCTTTAATAATTATCCCAGTGCCCTGCTATAACATCTTTAATAATTATCCCAGTGCCCTGCTATAACATCTTTAATAATTATCCCAGTGCCCTGCTATAACATCTTTAATAATTATCCCAGTGCCCTGCTATAACATCTTTAATAATTATCCCAGTGCCCTGCTATAACATCTTTAATAATTATCCCAGTGCCCTGCTATAACATCTTTAATAATTATCCCAGTGCCCTGCTATAACATCTTTAATAATTATCCCAGTGCCCTGCTATAACATCTTTAATAATTATCCCAGTGCCCTGCTATACATCTTTAATAATTATCCCAGTGCCCTGCTATAACATCTTTAATAATTATCCCAGTGCCCTGCTATAACATCTTTAATAATTATCCCAGTGCCCTGCTATAACATCTTTAATAATTATCCCAGTGCCCTGCTATAACATCTTTAATAATTATCCCAGTGCCCTGCTATAACATCTTTAATAATTATCCCAGTGCCCTGCTATAACTTCTTTAATAATTATCCCAGTGCCCTGCTATAACATCTTTAATAATTATCCCAGTGCCCTGCTATAACATCTTTAATAATTATCCCAGTGCCCTGCTATAACATCTTTAATAATTATCCCAGTGCCCTGCTATAACATCTTTAATAATTATCCCAGTGCCCTGCTATAACATCTTTAATAATTATCCCAGTGCCCTGCTATAACATCTTTAATAATTATCCCAGTGCCCTGCTATAACATCTTTAATAATTATCCCAGTGCCCTGCTATAACATCTTTAATAATTATCCCAGTGCCCTGCTATAACATCTTTAATAATTATCCCAGTGCCCTGCTATAACTTCTTTAATAATTATCCCAGTGCCCTGCTATAACATCTTTAATAATTATCCCAGTGCCCTGCTATAACATCTTTAATAATTATCCCAGTGCCCAGCTATAACATCTTTAATAATTATCCCAGTGCCCTGCTATAACATCTTTAATAATTATCCCAGTGCCCTGCTATAACATCTTTAATAATTATCCCAGTGCCCTGCTATAACATCTTTAATAATTATCCCAGTGCCCTGCTATAACATCTTTAATAATTATCCCAGTGCCCTGCTATAACATCTTTAATAATTATCCCAGTGCCCTGCTATAACATCTTTAATAATTATCCCAGTGCCCTGCTATAACATCTTTAATAATTATCCCAGTGCCCTGCTATAACATCTTTAATAATTATCCCAGTGCCCTGCTATACCTTCTTTAATAATTATCCCAGTGCCCTGCTATAACATCTTTAATAATTATCCCAGTGCCCTGCTATAACATCTTTAATAATTATCCCAGTGCCCTGCTATAACATCTTTAATAATTATCCCAGTGCCCTGCTATAACATCTTTAATAATTATCCCAGTGCCCTGCTATAACTTCTTTAATAATTATCCCAGTGCCCTGCTATAACATCTTTAATAATTATCCCTGTACCCTGATATAACTTCTTTAATAATTTGCCCAGTGCCCTGCTATAACATCTTTAATAATCATCCCAGTGCCCTGCTTAACATCTTTAATAATTATTCCATTGCCCTGCTATAACATCTTTAATAATTATCCCAGTGCCCTGCTATAACATCTTTAATAATTATCCCAGTGCCCTGCTATAACATCTTTAATAATTATCCCAGTGCCCTGCTATAACATCTTTAATAATTATCCCAGTGCCCTGATATAACATCTTTAATAATTATCCCAGTGCCCTGCTATAACATCTTTAATAATTATCCCAGTGCCCTGCTATAACATCTTTAATAATTATCCCAGTGCCCTGCTATAACATCTTTAATAATTATCCCAGTGCCCTGCTATAACATCTTTAATAATTATCCCAGTGCCCTGCTATAACATCTTTAATAATTATCCCAGTGCCCTGCTATAACATCTTTAATAATTATCCCAGTGCCCTGCTATAACATCTTTAATAATTATCCCAGTGCCCTGCTATAACATCTTTAATAATTATCCCAGTGCCCTGCTATAACATCTTTAATAATTATCCCAGTGCCCTGCTATAACATCTTTAATAATTATCCCAGTGCCCTGCTATAACATCTTTAATAATTATCCCAGTGCCCTGCTATAACATCTTTAATAATTATCCCAGTGCCCTGCTATAACATCTTTAATAATTATCCCAGTGCCCTGCTATAACATCTTTAATAATTATCCCAGTGCCCTGCTATAACATCTTTAATAATTATCCCAGTGCCCTGCTATAACATCTTTAATAATTATCCCAGTGCCCTGCTATAACATCTTTAATAATTATCCCAGTGCCCTGCTATAACATCTTTAATAATTATCCCAGTGCCCTGCTATAACATCTTTAATAATTATCCCAGTGCCCTGCTATAACATCTTTAATAATTATCCCAGTGCCCTGCTATAACATCTTTAATAATTATCCCAGTGCCCTGCTATAACATCTTTAATAATTATCCCAGTGCCCTGCTATAACATCTTTAATAATTATCCCAGTGCCCTGCTATAACATCTTTAATAATTATCCCAGTGCCCTGCTATAACATCTTTAATAATTATCCCAGTGCCCTGCTATAACATCTTTAATAATTATCCCAGTGCCCTGCTATAACATCTTTAATAATTATCCCAGTGCCCTGCTATAACATCTTTAATAATTATCCCAGTGCCCTGCTATAACATCTTTAATAATTATCCCAGTGCCCTGCTATAACATCTTTAATAATTATCCCAGTGCCCTGCTATAACATCTTTAATAATTATCCCAGTGCCCTGCTATAACATCTTTAATAATTATCCCAGTGCCCTGCTATAACATCTTTAATAATTATCCCAGTGCCCTGCTATAACATCTTTAATAATTATCCCAGTGCCCTGCTATAACATCTTTAATAATTATCCCAGTGCCCTGCTATACATCTTTAATAATTATCCCAGTGCCCTGCTATAACATCTTTAATAATTATCCCAGTGCCCTGCTATAACATCTTTAATAATTATCCCAGTGCCCTGCTATAACATCTTTAATAATTATCCCAGTGCCCTGCTATAACATCTTTAATAATTATCCCAGTGCCCTGCTATAACATCTTTAATAATTATCCCAGTGCCCTGCTATAACATCTTTAATAATTATCCCAGTGCCCTGCTATAACATCTTTAATAATTATCCCAGTGCCCTGCTATAACATCTTTAATAATTATCCCAGTGCCCTGCTATAACATCTTTAATAATTATCCCAGTGCCCTGCTATAACATCTTTAATAATTATCCCAGTGCCCTGCTATAACATCTTTAATAATTATCCCAGTGCCCTGCTATAACATCTTTAATAATTATCCCAGTGCCCTGCTATAACATCTTTAATAATTATCCCAGTGCCCTGCTATAACATCTTTAATAATTATCCCAGTGCCCTGCTATAACATCTTTAATAATTATCCCAGTGCCCTGCTATAACATCTTTAATAATTATCCCAGTGCCCTGCTATAACATCTTTAATAATTATCCCAGTGCCCTGCTATAACATCTTTAATAATTATCCCAGTGCCCTGCTATAACATCTTTAATAATTATCCCAGTGCCCTGCTATAACATCTTTAATAATTATCCCAGTGCCCTGCTATAACATCTTTAATAATTATCCCAGTGCCCTGCTATAACATCTTTAATAATTATCCCAGTGCCCTGCTATAACATCTTTAATAATTATCCCAGTGCCCTGCTATAACATCTTTAATAATTATCCCAGTGCCCTGCTATAACATCTTTAATAATTATCCCAGTGCCCTGCTATAACATCTTTAATAATTATCCCAGTGCCCTGCTATAACATCTTTAATAATTATCCCAGTGCCCTGCTATAACATCTTTAATAATTATCCCAGTGCCCTGCTATAACATCTTTAATAATTATCCCAGTGCCCTGCTATAACATCTTTAATAATTATCCCAGTGCCCTGCTATAACATCTTTAATAATTATCCCAGTGCCCTGCTATAACATCTTTAATAATTATCCCAGTGCCCTGCTATAACATCTTTAATAATTATCCCAGTGCCCTGCTATAACATCTTTAATAATTATCCCAGTGCCCTGCTATAACATCTTTAATAATTATCCCAGTGCCCTGCTATAACATCTTTAATAATTATCCCAGTGCCCTGCTATAACATCTTTAATAATTATCCCAGTGCCCTGCTATAACATCTTTAATAATTATCCCAGTGCCCTGCTATAACATCTTTAATAATTATCCCAGTGCCCTGCTATAACATCTTTAATAATTATCCCAGTGCCCTGCTATAACATCTTTAATAATTATCCCAGTGCCCTGCTATAACATCTTTAATAATTATCCCAGTGCCCTGCTATAACATCTTTAATAATTATCCCAGTGCCCTGCTATAACATCTTTAATAATTATCCCAGTGCCCTGCTATAACATCTTTAATAATTATCCCAGTGCCCTGCTATAACATCTTTAATAATTATCCCAGTGCCCTGCTATAACATCTTTAATAATTATCCCAGTGCCCTGCTATAACATCTTTAATAATTATCCCAGTGCCCTGCTATAACATCTTTAATAATTATCCCAGTGCCCTGCTATAACATCTTTAATAATTATCCCAGTGCCCTGCTATAACATCTTTAATAATTATCCCAGTGCCCTGCTATAACATCTTTAATAATTATCCCAGTGCCCTGCTATAACATCTTTAATAATTATCCCAGTGCCCTGCTATAACATCTTTAATAATTATCCCAGTGCCCTGCTATAACATCTTTAATAATTATCCCAGTGCCCTGCTATAACATCTTTAATAATTATCCCAGTGCCCTGCTATAACATCTTTAATAATTATCCCAGTGCCCTGCTATAACATCTTTAATAATTATCCCAGTGCCCTGCTATAACATCTTTAATAATTATCCCAGTGCCCTGCTATAACATCTTTAATAATTATCCCAGTGCCCTGCTATAACATCTTTAATAATTATCCCAGTGCCCTGCTATAACATCTTTAATAATTATCCCAGTGCCCTGCTATAACATCTTTAATAATTATCCCAGTGCCCTGCTATAACATCTTTAATAATTATCCCAGTGCCCTGCTATAACATCTTTAATAATTATCCCAGTGCCCTGCTATAACATCTTTAATAATTATCCCAGTGCCCTGCTATAACATCTTTAATAATTATCCCAGTGCCCTGCTATAACATCTTTAATAATTATCCCAGTGCCCTGCTATAACATCTTTAATAATTATCCCAGTGCCCTGCTATAACATCTTTAATAATTATCCCAGTGCCCTGCTATAACATCTTTAATAATTATCCCAGTGCCCTGCTATAACATCTTTAATAATTATCCCAGTGCCCTGCTATAACATCTTTAATAATTATCCCAGTGCCCTGCTATAACATCTTTAATAATTATCCCAGTGCCCTGCTATAACATCTTTAATAATTATCCCAGTGCCCTGCTATAACATCTTTAATAATTATCCCAGTGCCCTGCTATAACATCTTTAATAATTATCCCAGTGCCCTGCTATAACATCTTTAATAATTATCCCAGTGCCCTGCTATAACATCTTTAATAATTATCCCAGTGCCCTGCTATAACATCTTTAATAATTATCCCAGTGCCCTGCTATAACATCTTTAATAATTATCCCAGTGCCCTGCTATAACATCTTTAATAATTATCCCAGTGCCCTGCTATAACATCTTTAATAATTATCCCAGTGCCCTGCTATAACATCTTTAATAATTATCCCAGTGCCCTGCTATAACATCTTTAATAATTATCCCAGTGCCCTGCTATAACATCTTTAATAATTATCCCAGTGCCCTGCTATAACATCTTTAATAATTATCCCAGTGCCCTGCTATAACATCTTTAATAATTATCCCAGTGCCCTGCTATAACATCTTTAATAATTATCCCAGTGCCCTGCTATAACATCTTTAATAATTATCCCAGTGCCCTGCTATAACATCTTTAATAATTATCCCAGTGCCCTGCTATAACATCTTTAATAATTATCCCAGTGCCCTGCTATAACATCTTTAATAATTATCCCAGTGCCCTGCTATAACATCTTTAATAATTATCCCAGTGCCCTGCTATAACATCTTTAATAATTATCCCAGTGCCCTGCTATAACATCTTTAATAATTATCCCAGTGCCCTGCTATAACATCTTTAATAATTATCCCAGTGCCCTGCTATAACATCTTTAATAATTATCCCAGTGCCCTGCTATAACATCTTTAATAATTATCCCAGTGCCCTGCTATAACATCTTTAATAATTATCCCAGTGCCCTGCTATAACATCTTTAATAATTATCCCAGTGCCCTGCTATAACATCTTTAATAATTATCCCAGTGCCCTGCTATAACATCTTTAATAATTATCCCAGTGCCCTGCTATAACATCTTTAATAATTATCCCAGTGCCCTGCTATAACATCTTTAATAATTATCCCAGTGCCCTGCTATAACATCTTTAATAATTATCCCAGTGCCCTGCTATAACATCTTTAATAATTATCCCAGTGCCCTGCTATAACATCTTTAATAATTATCCCAGTGCCCTGCTATAACATCTTTAATAATTATCCCAGTGCCCTGCTATAACATCTTTAATAATTATCCCAGTGCCCTGCTATAACATCTTTAATAATTATCCCAGTGCCCTGCTATAACATCTTTAATAATTATCCCAGTGCCCTGCTATAACATCTTTAATAATTATCCCAGTGCCCTGCTATAACATCTTTAATAATTATCCCAGTGCCCTGCTATAACATCTTTAATAATTATCCCAGTGCCCTGCTATAACATCTTTAATAATTATCCCAGTGCCCTGCTATAACATCTTTAATAATTATCCCAGTGCCCTGCTATAACATCTTTAATAATTATCCCAGTGCCCTGCTATAACATCTTTAATAATTATCCCAGTGCCCTGCTATAACATCTTTAATAATTATCCCAGTGCCCTGCTATAACATCTTTAATAATTATCCCAGTGCCCTGCTATAACATCTTTAATAATTATCCCAGTGCCCTGCTATAACATCTTTAATAATTATCCCAGTGCCCTGCTATAACATCTTTAATAATTATCCCAGTGCCCTGCTATAACATCTTTAATAATTATCCCAGTGCCCTGCTATAACATCTTTAATAATTATCCCAGTGCCCTGCTATAACATCTTTAATAATTATCCCAGTGCCCTGCTATAACATCTTTAATAATTATCCCAGTGCCCTGCTATAACATCTTTAATAATTATCCCAGTGCCCTGCTATAACATCTTTAATAATTATCCCAGTGCCCTGCTATAACATCTTTAATAATTATCCCAGTGCCCTGCTATAACATCTTTAATAATTATCCCAGTGCCCTGCTATAACATCTTTAATAATTATCCCAGTGCCCTGCTATAACATCTTTAATAATTATCCCAGTGCCCTGCTATAACATCTTTAATAATTATCCCAGTGCCCTGCTATAACATCTTTAATAATTATCCCAGTGCCCTGCTATAACATCTTTAATAATTATCCCAGTGCCCTGCTATAACATCTTTAATAATTATCCCAGTGCCCTGCTATAACATCTTTAATAATTATCCCAGTGCCCTGCTATAACATCTTTAATAATTATCCCAGTGCCCTGCTATAACATCTTTAATAATTATCCCAGTGCCCTGCTATAACATCTTTAATAATTATCCCAGTGCCCTGCTATAACATCTTTAATAATTATCCCAGTGCCCTGCTATAACATCTTTAATAATTATCCCAGTGCCCTGCTATAACATCTTTAATAATTATCCCAGTGCCCTGCTATAACATCTTTAATAATTATCCCAGTGCCCTGCTATAACATCTTTAATAATTATCCCAGTGCCCTGCTATAACATCTTTAATAATTATCCCAGTGCCCTGCTATAACATCTTTAATAATTATCCCAGTGCCCTGCTATAACATCTTTAATAATTATCCCAGTGCCCTGCTATAACATCTTTAATAATTATCCCAGTGCCCTGCTATAACATCTTTAATAATTATCCCAGTGCCCTGCTATAACATCTTTAATAATTATCCCAGTGCCCTGCTATAACATCTTTAATAATTATCCCAGTGCCCTGCTATAACATCTTTAATAATTATCCCAGTGCCCTGCTATAACATCTTTAATAATTATCCCAGTGCCCTGCTATAACATCTTTAATAATTATCCCAGTGCCCTGCTATAACATCTTTAATAATTATCCCAGTGCCCTGCTATAACATCTTTAATAATTATCCCAGTGCCCTGCTATAACATCTTTAATAATTATCCCAGTGCCCTGCTATAACATCTTTAATAATTATCCCAGTGCCCTGCTATAACATCTTTAATAATTATCCCAGTGCCCTGCTATAACATCTTTAATAATTATCCCAGTGCCCTGCTATAACATCTTTAATAATTATCCCAGTGCCCTGCTATAACATCTTTAATAATTATCCCAGTGCCCTGCTATAACATCTTTAATAATTATCCCAGTGCCCTGCTATAACATCTTTAATAATTATCCCAGTGCCCTGCTATAACATCTTTAATAATTATCCCAGTGCCCTGCTATAACATCTTTAATAATTATCCCAGTGCCCTGCTATAACATCTTTAATAATTATCCCAGTGCCCTGCTATAACATCTTTAATAATTATCCCAGTGCCCTGCTATAACATCTTTAATAATTATCCCAGTGCCCTGCTATAACATCTTTAATAATTATCCCAGTGCCCTGCTATAACATCTTTAATAATTATCCCAGTGCCCTGCTATAACATCTTTAATAATTATCCCAGTGCCCTGCTATAACATCTTTAATAATTATCCCAGTGCCCTGCTATAACATCTTTAATAATTATCCCAGTGCCCTGCTATAACATCTTTAATAATTATCCCAGTGCCCTGCTATAACATCTTTAATAATTATCCCAGTGCCCTGCTATAACATCTTTAATAATTATCCCAGTGCCCTGCTATAACATCTTTAATAATTATCCCAGTGCCCTGCTATAACATCTTTAATAATTATCCCAGTGCCCTGCTATAACATCTTTAATAATTATCCCAGTGCCCTGCTATAACATCTTTAATAATTATCCCAGTGCCCTGCTATAACATCTTTAATAATTATCCCAGTGCCCTGCTATAACATCTTTAATAATTATCCCAGTGCCCTGCTATAACATCTTTAATAATTATCCCAGTGCCCTGCTATAACATCTTTAATAATTATCCCAGTGCCCTGCTATAACATCTTTAATAATTATCCCAGTGCCCTGCTATAACATCTTTAATAATTATCCCAGTGCCCTGCTATAACATCTTTAATAATTATCCCAGTGCCCTGCTATAACATCTTTAATAATTATCCCAGTGCCCTGCTATAACATCTTTAATAATTATCCCAGTGCCCTGCTATAACATCTTTAATAATTATCCCAGTGCCCTGCTATAACATCTTTAATAATTATCCCAGTGCCCTGCTATAACATCTTTAATAATTATCCCAGTGCCCTGCTATAACATCTTTAATAATTATCCCAGTGCCCTGCTATAACATCTTTAATAATTATCCCAGTGCCCTGCTATAACATCTTTAATAATTATCCCAGTGCCCTGCTATAACTTCTTTAATAATTATCCCAGTGCCCTGCTATAACATCTTTAATAATTATCCCAGTGCCCTGCTATAACTTCTTTAATAATTATCCCAGTGCCCTGCTATAACATCTTTAATAATTATCCCAGTGCCCTGCTATAACATCTTTAATAATTATCCCAGTGCCCTGCTATAACATCTTTAATAATTATCCCAGTGCCCTGCTATAACATCTTTAATAATTATCCCAGTGCCCTGCTATAACATCTTTAATAATTATCCCAGTGCCCTGCTATAACATCTTTAATAATTATCCCAGTGCCCTGCTATAACATCTTTAATAATTATCCCAGTGCCCTGCTATAACATCTTTAATAATTATCCCAGTGCCCTGCTATAACATCTTTAATAATTATCCCAGTGCCCTGCTATAACATCTTTAATAATTATCCCAGTGCCCTGCTATAACATCTTTAATAATTATCCCAGTGCCCTGCTATAACATCTTTAATAATTATCCCAGTGCCCTGCTATAACATCTTTAATAATTATCCCAGTGCCCTGCTATAACATCTTTAATAATTATCCCAGTGCCCTGCTATAACATCTTTAATAATTATCCCAGTGCCCTGCTATAACATCTTTAATAATTATCCCAGTGCCCTGCTATAACATCTTTAATAATTATCCCAGTGCCCTGCTATAACATCTTTAATAATTATCCCAGTGCCCTGCTATAACATCTTTAATAATTATCCCAGTGCCCTGCTATAACATCTTTAATAATTATCCCAGTGCCCTGCTATAACATCTTTAATAATTATCCCAGTGCCCTGCTATAACATCTTTAATAATTATCCCAGTGCCCTGCTATAACATCTTTAATAATTATCCCAGTGCCCTGCTATAACATCTTTAATAATTATCCCAGTGCCCTGCTATAACATCTTTAATAATTATCCCAGTGCCCTGCTATAACATCTTTAATAATTATCCCAGTGCCCTGCTATAACATCTTTAATAATTATCCCAGTGCCCTGCTATAACATCTTTAATAATTATCCCAGTGCCCTGCTATAACATCTTTAATAATTATCCCAGTGCCCTGCTATAACATCTTTAATAATTATCCCAGTGCCCTGCTATAACATCTTTAATAATTATCCCAGTGCCCTGCTATAACATCTTTAATAATTATCCCAGTGCCCTGCTATAACATCTTTAATAATTATCCCAGTGCCCTGCTATAACATCTTTAATAATTATCCCAGTGCCCTGCTATAACATCTTTAATAATTATCCCAGTGCCCTGCTATAACATCTTTAATAATTATCCCAGTGCCCTGCTATAACATCTTTAATAATTATCCCAGTGCCCTGCTATAACATCTTTAATAATTATCCCAGTGCCCTGCTATAACATCTTTAATAATTATCCCAGTGCCCTGCTATAACATCTTTAATAATTATCCCAGTGCCCTGCTATAACATCTTTAATAATTATCCCAGTGCCCTGCTATAACATCTTTAATAATTATCCCAGTGCCCTGCTATAACATCTTTAATAATTATCCCAGTGCCCTGCTATAACATCTTTAATAATTATCCCAGTGCCCTGCTATAACATCTTTAATAATTATCCCAGTGCCCTGCTATAACATCTTTAATAATTATCCCAGTGCCCTGCTATAACATCTTTAATAATTATCCCAGTGCCCTGCTATAACATCTTTAATAATTATCCCAGTGCCCTGCTATAACATCTTTAATAATTATCCCAGTGCCCTGCTATAACATCTTTAATAATTATCCCAGTGCCCTGCTATAACATCTTTAATAATTATCCCAGTGCCCTGCTATAACATCTTTAATAATTATCCCAGTGCCCTGCTATAACATCTTTAATAATTATCCCAGTGCCCTGCTATAACATCTTTAATAATTATCCCAGTGCCCTGCTATAACATCTTTAATAATTATCCCAGTGCCCTGCTATAACATCTTTAATAATTATCCCAGTGCCCTGCTATAACATCTTTAATAATTATCCCAGTGCCCTGCTATAACATCTTTAATAATTATCCCAGTGCCCTGCTATAACATCTTTAATAATTATCCCAGTGCCCTGCTATAACATCTTTAATAATTATCCCAGTGCCCTGCTATAACATCTTTAATAATTATCCCAGTGCCCTGCTATAACATCTTTAATAATTATCCCAGTGCCCTGCTATAACATCTTTAATAATTATCCCAGTGCCCTGCTATAACATCTTTAATAATTATCCCAGTGCCCTGCTATAACATCTTTAATAATTATCCCAGTGCCCTGCTATAACATCTTTAATAATTATCCCAGTGCCCTGCTATAACATCTTTAATAATTATCCCAGTGCCCTGCTATAACATCTTTAATAATTATCCCAGTGCCCTGCTATAACATCTTTAATAATTATCCCAGTGCCCTGCTATAACATCTTTAATAATTATCCCAGTGCCCTGCTATAACATCTTTAATAATTATCCCAGTGCCCTGCTATAACATCTTTAATAATTATCCCAGTGCCCTGCTATAACATCTTTAATAATTATCCCAGTGCCCTGCTATAACATCTTTAATAATTATCCCAGTGCCCTGCTATAACATCTTTAATAATTATCCCAGTGCCCTGCTATAACATCTTTAATAATTATCCCAGTGCCCTGCTATAACATCTTTAATAATTATCCCAGTGCCCTGCTATAACATCTTTAATAATTATCCCAGTGCCCTGCTATAACATCTTTAATAATTATCCCAGTGCCCTGCTATAACATCTTTAATAATTATCCCAGTGCCCTGCTATAACATCTTTAATAATTATCCCAGTGCCCTGCTATAACATCTTTAATAATTATCCCAGTGCCCTGCTATAACATCTTTAATAATTATCCCAGTGCCCTGCTATAACATCTTTAATAATTATCCCAGTGCCCTGCTATAACATCTTTAATAATTATCCCAGTGCCCTGCTATAACATCTTTAATAATTATCCCAGTGCCCTGCTATAACATCTTTAATAATTATCCCAGTGCCCTGCTATAACATCTTTAATAATTATCCCAGTGCCCTGCTATAACATCTTTAATAATTATCCCAGTGCCCTGCTATAACATCTTTAATAATTATCCCAGTGCCCTGCTATAACATCTTTAATAATTATCCCAGTGCCCTGCTATAACATCTTTAATAATTATCCCAGTGCCCTGCTATAACATCTTTAATAATTATCCCAGTGCCCTGCTATAACATCTTTAATAATTATCCCAGTGCCCTGCTATAACATCTTTAATAATTATCCCAGTGCCCTGCTATAACATCTTTAATAATTATCCCAGTGCCCTGCTATAACATCTTTAATAATTATCCCAGTGCCCTGCTATAACATCTTTAATAATTATCCCAGTGCCCTGCTATAACATCTTTAATAATTATCCCAGTGCCCTGCTATAACATCTTTAATAATTATCCCAGTGCCCTGCTATAACATCTTTAATAATTATCCCAGTGCCCTGCTATAACATCTTTAATAATTATCCCAGTGCCCTGCTATAACATCTTTAATAATTATCCCAGTGCCCTGCTATAACATCTTTAATAATTATCCCAGTGCCCTGCTATAACATCTTTAATAATTATCCCAGTGCCCTGCTATAACATCTTTAATAATTATCCCAGTGCCCTGCTATAACATCTTTAATAATTATCCCAGTGCCCTGCTATAACATCTTTAATAATTATCCCAGTGCCCTGCTATAACATCTTTAATAATTATCCCAGTGCCCTGCTATAACATCTTTAATAATTATCCCAGTGCCCTGCTATAACATCTTTAATAATTATCCCAGTGCCCTGCTATAACATCTTTAATAATTATCCCAGTGCCCTGCTATAACATCTTTAATAATTATCCCAGTGCCCTGCTATAACATCTTTAATAATTATCCCAGTGCCCTGCTATAACATCTTTAATAATTATCCCAGTGCCCTGCTATAACATCTTTAATAATTATCCCAGTGCCCTGCTATAACATCTTTAATAATTATCCCAGTGCCCTGCTATAACATCTTTAATAATTATCCCAGTGCCCTGCTATAACATCTTTAATAATTATCCCAGTGCCCTGCTATAACATCTTTAATAATTATCCCAGTGCCCTGCTATAACATCTTTAATAATTATCCCAGTGCCCTGCTATAACATCTTTAATAATTATCCCAGTGCCCTGCTATAACATCTTTAATAATTATCCCAGTGCCCTGCTATAACATCTTTAATAATTATCCCAGTGCCCTGCTATAACATCTTTAATAATTATCCCAGTGCCCTGCTATAACATCTTTAATAATTATCCCAGTGCCCTGCTATAACATCTTTAATAATTATCCCAGTGCCCTGCTATAACATCTTTAATAATTATCCCAGTGCCCTGCTATAACATCTTTAATAATTATCCCAGTGCCCTGCTATAACATCTTTAATAATTATCCCAGTGCCCTGCTATAACATCTTTAATAATTATCCCAGTGCCCTGCTATAACATCTTTAATAATTATCCCAGTGCCCTGCTATAACATCTTTAATAATTATCCCAGTGCCCTGCTATAACATCTTTAATAATTATCCCAGTGCCCTGCTATAACATCTTTAATAATTATCCCAGTGCCCTGCTATAACATCTTTAATAATTATCCCAGTGCCCTGCTATAACATCTTTAATAATTATCCCAGTGCCCTGCTATAACATCTTTAATAATTATCCCAGTGCCCTGCTATAACATCTTTAATAATTATCCCAGTGCCCTGCTATAACATCTTTAATAATTATCCCAGTGCCCTGCTATAACATCTTTAATAATTATCCCAGTGCCCTGCTATAACATCTTTAATAATTATCCCAGTGCCCTGCTATAACATCTTTAATAATTATCCCAGTGCCCTGCTATAACATCTTTAATAATTATCCCAGTGCCCTGCTATAACATCTTTAATAATTATCCCAGTGCCCTGCTATAACATCTTTAATAATTATCCCAGTGCCCTGCTATAACATCTTTAATAATTATCCCAGTGCCCTGCTATAACATCTTTAATAATTATCCCAGTGCCCTGCTATAACATCTTTAATAATTATCCCAGTGCCCTGCTATAACATCTTTAATAATTATCCCAGTGCCCTGCTATAACATCTTTAATAATTATCCCAGTGCCCTGCTATAACATCTTTAATAATTATCCCAGTGCCCTGCTATAACATCTTTAATAATTATCCCAGTGCCCTGCTATAACATCTTTAATAATTATCCCAGTGCCCTGCTATAACATCTTTAATAATTATCCCAGTGCCCTGCTATAACATCTTTAATAATTATCCCAGTGCCCTGCTATAACATCTTTAATAATTATCCCAGTGCCCTGCTATAACATCTTTAATAATTATCCCAGTGCCCTGCTATAACATCTTTAATAATTATCCCAGTGCCCTGCTATAACATCTTTAATAATTATCCCAGTGCCCTGCTATAACATCTTTAATAATTATCCCAGTGCCCTGCTATAACATCTTTAATAATTATCCCAGTGCCCTGCTATAACATCTTTAATAATTATCCCAGTGCCCTGCTATAACATCTTTAATAATTATCCCAGTGCCCTGCTATAACATCTTTAATAATTATCCCAGTGCCCTGCTATAACATCTTTAATAATTATCCCAGTGCCCTGCTATAACATCTTTAATAATTATCCCAGTGCCCTGCTATAACATCTTTAATAATTATCCCAGTGCCCTGCTATAACATCTTTAATAATTATCCCAGTGCCCTGCTATAACATCTTTAATAATTATCCCAGTGCCCTGCTATAACATCTTTAATAATTATCCCAGTGCCCTGCTATAACATCTTTAATAATTATCCCAGTGCCCTGCTATAACATCTTTAATAATTATCCCAGTGCCCTGCTATAACATCTTTAATAATTATCCCAGTGCCCTGCTATAACATCTTTAATAATTATCCCAGTGCCCTGCTATAACATCTTTAATAATTATCCCAGTGCCCTGCTATAACATCTTTAATAATTATCCCAGTGCCCTGCTATAACATCTTTAATAATTATCCCAGTGCCCTGCTATAACATCTTTAATAATTATCCCAGTGCCCTGCTATAACATCTTTAATAATTATCCCAGTGCCCTGCTATAACATCTTTAATAATTATCCCAGTGCCCTGCTATAACATCTTTAATAATTATCCCAGTGCCCTGCTATAACATCTTTAATAATTATCCCAGTGCCCTGCTATAACATCTTTAATAATTATCCCAGTGCCCTGCTATAACATCTTTAATAATTATCCCAGTGCCCTGCTATAACATCTTTAATAATTATCCCAGTGCCCTGCTATAACATCTTTAATAATTATCCCAGTGCCCTGCTATAACATCTTTAATAATTATCCCAGTGCCCTGCTATAACATCTTTAATAATTATCCCAGTGCCCTGCTATAACATCTTTAATAATTATCCCAGTGCCCTGCTATAACATCTTTAATAATTATCCCAGTGCCCTGCTATAACATCTTTAATAATTATCCCAGTGCCCTGCTATAACATCTTTAATAATTATCCCAGTGCCCTGCTATAACATCTTTAATAATTATCCCAGTGCCCTGCTATAACATCTTTAATAATTATCCCAGTGCCCTGCTATAACATCTTTAATAATTATCCCAGTGCCCTGCTATAACATCTTTAATAATTATCCCAGTGCCCTGCTATAACATCTTTAATAATTATCCCAGTGCCCTGCTATAACATCTTTAATAATTATCCCAGTGCCCTGCTATAACATCTTTAATAATTATCCCAGTGCCCTGCTATAACATCTTTAATAATTATCCCAGTGCCCTGCTATAACATCTTTAATAATTATCCCAGTGCCCTGCTATAACATCTTTAATAATTATCCCAGTGCCCTGCTATAACATCTTTAATAATTATCCCAGTGCCCTGCTATAACATCTTTAATAATTATCCCAGTGCCCTGCTATAACATCTTTAATAATTATCCCAGTGCCCTGCTATAACATCTTTAATAATTATCCCAGTGCCCTGCTATAACATCTTTAATAATTATCCCAGTGCCCTGCTATAACATCTTTAATAATTATCCCAGTGCCCTGCTATAACATCTTTAATAATTATCCCAGTGCCCTGCTATAACATCTTTAATAATTATCCCAGTGCCCTGCTATAACATCTTTAATAATTATCCCAGTGCCCTGCTATAACATCTTTAATAATTATCCCAGTGCCCTGCTATAACATCTTTAATAATTATCCCAGTGCCCTGCTATAACATCTTTAATAATTATCCCAGTGCCCTGCTATAACATCTTTAATAATTATCCCAGTGCCCTGCTATAACATCTTTAATAATTATCCCAGTGCCCTGCTATAACATCTTTAATAATTATCCCAGTGCCCTGCTATAACATCTTTAATAATTATCCCAGTGCCCTGCTATAACATCTTTAATAATTATCCCAGTGCCCTGCTATAACATCTTTAATAATTATCCCAGTGCCCTGCTATAACATCTTTAATAATTATCCCAGTGCCCTGCTATAACATCTTTAATAATTATCCCAGTGCCCTGCTATAACATCTTTAATAATTATCCCAGTGCCCTGCTATAACATCTTTAATAATTATCCCAGTGCCCTGCTATAACATCTTTAATAATTATCCCAGTGCCCTGCTATAACATCTTTAATAATTATCCCAGTGCCCTGCTATAACATCTTTAATAATTATCCCAGTGCCCTGCTATAACATCTTTAATAATTATCCCAGTGCCCTGCTATAACATCTTTAATAATTATCCCAGTGCCCTGCTATAACATCTTTAATAATTATCCCAGTGCCCTGCTATAACATCTTTAATAATTATCCCAGTGCCCTGCTATAACATCTTTAATAATTATCCCAGTGCCCTGCTATAACATCTTTAATAATTATCCCAGTGCCCTGCTATAACATCTTTAATAATTATCCCAGTGCCCTGCTATAACATCTTTAATAATTATCCCAGTGCCCTGCTATAACATCTTTAATAATTATCCCAGTGCCCTGCTATAACATCTTTAATAATTATCCCAGTGCCCTGCTATAACATCTTTAATAATTATCCCAGTGCCCTGCTATAACATCTTTAATAATTATCCCAGTGCCCTGCTATAACATCTTTAATAATTATCCCAGTGCCCTGCTATAACATCTTTAATAATTATCCCAGTGCCCTGCTATAACATCTTTAATAATTATCCCAGTGCCCTGCTATAACATCTTTAATAATTATCCCAGTGCCCTGCTATAACATCTTTAATAATTATCCCAGTGCCCTGCTATAACATCTTTAATAATTATCCCAGTGCCCTGCTATAACATCTTTAATAATTATCCCAGTGCCCTGCTATAACATCTTTAATAATTATCCCAGTGCCCTGCTATAACATCTTTAATAATTATCCCAGTGCCCTGCTATAACATCTTTAATAATTATCCCAGTGCCCTGCTATAACATCTTTAATAATTATCCCAGTGCCCTGCTATAACATCTTTAATAATTATCCCAGTGCCCTGCTATAACATCTTTAATAATTATCCCAGTGCCCTGCTATAACATCTTTAATAATTATCCCAGTGCCCTGCTATAACATCTTTAATAATTATCCCAGTGCCCTGCTATAACATCTTTAATAATTATCCCAGTGCCCTGCTATAACATCTTTAATAATTATCCCAGTGCCCTGCTATAACATCTTTAATAATTATCCCAGTGCCCTGCTATAACATCTTTAATAATTATCCCAGTGCCCTGCTATAACATCTTTAATAATTATCCCAGTGCCCTGCTATAACATCTTTAATAATTATCCCAGTGCCCTGCTATAACATCTTTAATAATTATCCCAGTGCCCTGCTATAACATCTTTAATAATTATCCCAGTGCCCTGCTATAACATCTTTAATAATTATCCCAGTGCCCTGCTATAACATCTTTAATAATTATCCCAGTGCCCTGCTATAACATCTTTAATAATTATCCCAGTGCCCTGCTATAACATCTTTAATAATTATCCCAGTGCCCTGCTATAACATCTTTAATAATTATCCCAGTGCCCTGCTATAACATCTTTAATAATTATCCCAGTGCCCTGCTATAACATCTTTAATAATTATCCCAGTGCCCTGCTATAACATCTTTAATAATTATCCCAGTGCCCTGCTATAACATCTTTAATAATTATCCCAGTGCCCTGCTATAACATCTTTAATAATTATCCCAGTGCCCTGCTATAACATCTTTAATAATTATCCCAGTGCCCTGCTATAACATCTTTAATAATTATCCCAGTGCCCTGCTATAACATCTTTAATAATTATCCCAGTGCCCTGCTATAACATCTTTAATAATTATCCCAGTGCCCTGCTATAACATCTTTAATAATTATCCCAGTGCCCTGCTATAACATCTTTAATAATTATCCCAGTGCCCTGCTATAACATCTTTAATAATTATCCCAGTGCCCTGCTATAACATCTTTAATAATTATCCCAGTGCCCTGCTATAACATCTTTAATAATTATCCCAGTGCCCTGCTATAACATCTTTAATAATTATCCCAGTGCCCTGCTATAACATCTTTAATAATTATCCCAGTGCCCTGCTATAACATCTTTAATAATTATCCCAGTGCCCTGCTATAACATCTTTAATAATTATCCCAGTGCCCTGCTATAACATCTTTAATAATTATCCCAGTGCCCTGCTATAACATCTTTAATAATTATCCCAGTGCCCTGCTATAACATCTTTAATAATTATCCCAGTGCCCTGCTATAACATCTTTAATAATTATCCCAGTGCCCTGCTATAACATCTTTAATAATTATCCCAGTGCCCTGCTATAACATCTTTAATAATTATCCCAGTGCCCTGCTATAACATCTTTAATAATTATCCCAGTGCCCTGCTATAACATCTTTAATAATTATCCCAGTGCCCTGCTATAACATCTTTAATAATTATCCCAGTGCCCTGCTATAACATCTTTAATAATTATCCCAGTGCCCTGCTATAACATCTTTAATAATTATCCCAGTGCCCTGCTATAACATCTTTAATAATTATCCCAGTGCCCTGCTATAACATCTTTAATAATTATCCCAGTGCCCTGCTATAACTTCTTTAATAATTATCCCAGTGCCCTGCTATAACATCTTTAATAATTATCCCAGTGCCCTGCTATAACATCTTTAATAATTATCCCAGTGCCCTGCTATAACATCTTTAATAATTATCCCAGTGCCCTGCTATAACATCTTTAATAATTATCCCAGTGCCCTGCTATAACATCTTTAATAATTATCCCAGTGCCCTGCTATAACATCTTTAATAATTATCCCAGTGCCCTGCTATAACATCTTTAATAATTATCCCAGTGCCCTGCTATAACATCTTTAATAATTATCCCAGTGCCCTGCTATAACATCTTTAATAATTATCCCAGTGCCCTGCTATAACATCTTTAATAATTATCCCAGTGCCCTGCTATAACATCTTTAATAATTATCCCAGTGCCCTGCTATAACATCTTTAATAATTATCCCAGTGCCCTGCTATAACATCTTTAATAATTATCCCAGTGCCCTGCTATAACATCTTTAATAATTATCCCAGTGCCCTGCTATAACATCTTTAATAATTATCCCAGTGCCCTGCTATAACATCTTTAATAATTATCCCAGTGCCCTGCTATAACATCTTTAATAATTATCCCAGTGCCCTGCTATAACATCTTTAATAATTATCCCAGTGCCCTGCTATAACATCTTTAATAATTATCCCAGTGCCCTGCTATAACATCTTTAATAATTATCCCAGTGCCCTGCTATAACATCTTTAATAATTATCCCAGTGCCCTGCTATAACATCTTTAATAATTATCCCAGTGCCCTGCTATAACATCTTTAATAATTATCCCAGTGCCCTGCTATAACATCTTTAATAATTATCCCAGTGCCCTGCTATAACATCTTTAATAATTATCCCAGTGCCCTGCTATAACATCTTTAATAATTATCCCAGTGCCCTGCTATAACATCTTTAATAATTATCCCAGTGCCCTGCTATAACATCTTTAATAATTATCCCAGTGCCCTGCTATAACATCTTTAATAATTATCCCAGTGCCCTGCTATAACATCTTTAATAATTATCCCAGTGCCCTGCTATAACATCTTTAATAATTATCCCAGTGCCCTGCTATAACATCTTTAATAATTATCCCAGTGCCCTGCTATAACATCTTTAATAATTATCCCAGTGCCCTGCTATAACATCTTTAATAATTATCCCAGTGCCCTGCTATAACATCTTTAATAATTATCCCAGTGCCCTGCTATAACATCTTTAATAATTATCCCAGTGCCCTGCTATAACATCTTTAATAATTATCCCAGTGCCCTGCTATAACATCTTTAATAATTATCCCAGTGCCCTGCTATAACATCTTTAATAATTATCCCAGTGCCCTGCTATAACATCTTTAATAATTATCCCAGTGCCCTGCTATAACATCTTTAATAATTATCCCAGTGCCCTGCTATAACATCTTTAATAATTATCCCAGTGCCCTGCTATAACATCTTTAATAATTATCCCAGTGCCCTGCTATAACATCTTTAATAATTATCCCAGTGCCCTGCTATAACATCTTTAATAATTATCCCAGTGCCCTGCTATAACATCTTTAATAATTATCCCAGTGCCCTGCTATAACATCTTTAATAATTATCCCAGTGCCCTGCTATAACATCTTTAATAATTATCCCAGTGCCCTGCTATAACATCTTTAATAATTATCCCAGTGCCCTGCTATAACATCTTTAATAATTATCCCAGTGCCCTGCTATAACATCTTTAATAATTATCCCAGTGCCCTGCTATAACATCTTTAATAATTATCCCAGTGCCCTGCTATAACATCTTTAATAATTATCCCAGTGCCCTGCTATAACATCTTTAATAATTATCCCAGTGCCCTGCTATAACATCTTTAATAATTATCCCAGTGCCCTGCTATAACATCTTTAATAATTATCCCAGTGCCCTGCTATAACATCTTTAATAATTATCCCAGTGCCCTGCTATAACATCTTTAATAATTATCCCAGTGCCCTGCTATAACATCTTTAATAATTATCCCAGTGCCCTGCTATAACATCTTTAATAATTATCCCAGTGCCCTGCTATAACATCTTTAATAATTATCCCAGTGCCCTGCTATAACATCTTTAATAATTATCCCAGTGCCCTGCTATAACATCTTTAATAATTATCCCAGTGCCCTGCTATAACATCTTTAATAATTATCCCAGTGCCCTGCTATAACATCTTTAATAATTATCCCAGTGCCCTGCTATAACATCTTTAATAATTATCCCAGTGCCCTGCTATAACATCTTTAATAATTATCCCAGTGCCCTGCTATAACATCTTTAATAATTATCCCAGTGCCCTGCTATAACATCTTTAATAATTATCCCAGTGCCCTGCTATAACATCTTTAATAATTATCCCAGTGCCCTGCTATAACATCTTTAATAATTATCCCAGTGCCCTGCTATAACATCTTTAATAATTATCCCAGTGCCCTGCTATAACATCTTTAATAATTATCCCAGTGCCCTGCTATAACATCTTTAATAATTATCCCAGTGCCCTGCTATAACATCTTTAATAATTATCCCAGTGCCCTGCTATAACATCTTTAATAATTATCCCAGTGCCCTGCTATAACATCTTTAATAATTATCCCAGTGCCCTGCTATAACATCTTTAATAATTATCCCAGTGCCCTGCTATAACATCTTTAATAATTATCCCAGTGCCCTGCTATAACATCTTTAATAATTATCCCAGTGCCCTGCTATAACATCTTTAATAATTATCCCAGTGCCCTGCTATAACATCTTTAATAATTATCCCAGTGCCCTGCTATAACATCTTTAATAATTATCCCAGTGCCCTGCTATAACATCTTTAATAATTATCCCAGTGCCCTGCTATAACATCTTTAATAATTATCCCAGTGCCCTGCTATAACATCTTTAATAATTATCCCAGTGCCCTGCTATAACATCTTTAATAATTATCCCAGTGCCCTGCTATAACATCTTTAATAATTATCCCAGTGCCCTGCTATAACATCTTTAATAATTATCCCAGTGCCCTGCTATAACATCTTTAATAATTATCCCAGTGCCCTGCTATAACATCTTTAATAATTATCCCAGTGCCCTGCTATAACATCTTTAATAATTATCCCAGTGCCCTGCTATAACATCTTTAATAATTATCCCAGTGCCCTGCTATAACATCTTTAATAATTATCCCAGTGCCCTGCTATAACATCTTTAATAATTATCCCAGTGCCCTGCTATAACATCTTTAATAATTATCCCAGTGCCCTGCTATAACATCTTTAATAATTATCCCAGTGCCCTGCTATAACATCTTTAATAATTATCCCAGTGCCCTGCTATAACATCTTTAATAATTATCCCAGTGCCCTGCTATAACATCTTTAATAATTATCCCAGTGCCCTGCTATAACATCTTTAATAATTATCCCAGTGCCCTGCTATAACATCTTTAATAATTATCCCAGTGCCCTGCTATAACATCTTTAATAATTATCCCAGTGCCCTGCTATAACATCTTTAATAATTATCCCAGTGCCCTGCTATAACATCTTTAATAATTATCCCAGTGCCCTGCTATAACATCTTTAATAATTATCCCAGTGCCCTGCTATAACATCTTTAATAATTATCCCAGTGCCCTGCTATAACATCTTTAATAATTATCCCAGTGCCCTGCTATAACATCTTTAATAATTATCCCAGTGCCCTGCTATAACATCTTTAATAATTATCCCAGTGCCCTGCTATAACATCTTTAATAATTATCCCAGTGCCCTGCTATAACATCTTTAATAATTATCCCAGTGCCCTGCTATAACATCTTTAATAATTATCCCAGTGCCCTGCTATAACATCTTTAATAATTATCCCAGTGCCCTGCTATAACATCTTTAATAATTATCCCAGTGCCCTGCTATAACATCTTTAATAATTATCCCAGTGCCCTGCTATAACATCTTTAATAATTATCCCAGTGCCCTGCTATAACATCTTTAATAATTATCCCAGTGCCCTGCTATAACATCTTTAATAATTATCCCAGTGCCCTGCTATAACATCTTTAATAATTATCCCAGTGCCCTGCTATAACATCTTTAATAATTATCCCAGTGCCCTGCTATAACATCTTTAATAATTATCCCAGTGCCCTGCTATAACATCTTTAATAATTATCCCAGTGCCCTGCTATAACATCTTTAATAATTATCCCAGTGCCCTGCTATAACATCTTTAATAATTATCCCAGTGCCCTGCTATAACATCTTTAATAATTATCCCAGTGCCCTGCTATAACATCTTTAATAATTATCCCAGTGCCCTGCTATAACATCTTTAATAATTATCCCAGTGCCCTGCTATAACATCTTTAATAATTATCCCAGTGCCCTGCTATAACATCTTTAATAATTATCCCAGTGCCCTGCTATAACATCTTTAATAATTATCCCAGTGCCCTGCTATAACATCTTTAATAATTATCCCAGTGCCCTGCTATAACATCTTTAATAATTATCCCAGTGCCCTGCTATAACATCTTTAATAATTATCCCAGTGCCCTGCTATAACATCTTTAATAATTATCCCAGTGCCCTGCTATAACATCTTTAATAATTATCCCAGTGCCCTGCTATAACATCTTTAATAATTATCCCAGTGCCCTGCTATAACATCTTTAATAATTATCCCAGTGCCCTGCTATAACATCTTTAATAATTATCCCAGTGCCCTGCTATAACATCTTTAATAATTATCCCAGTGCCCTGCTATAACATCTTTAATAATTATCCCAGTGCCCTGCTATAACATCTTTAATAATTATCCCAGTGCCCTGCTATAACATCTTTAATAATTATCCCAGTGCCCTGCTATAACATCTTTAATAATTATCCCAGTGCCCTGCTATAACATCTTTAATAATTATCCCAGTGCCCTGCTATAACATCTTTAATAATTATCCCAGTGCCCTGCTATAACATCTTTAATAATTATCCCAGTGCCCTGCTATAACATCTTTAATAATTATCCCAGTGCCCTGCTATAACATCTTTAATAATTATCCCAGTGCCCTGCTATAACATCTTTAATAATTATCCCAGTGCCCTGCTATAACATCTTTAATAATTATCCCAGTGCCCTGCTATAACATCTTTAATAATTATCCCAGTGCCCTGCTATAACATCTTTAATAATTATCCCAGTGCCCTGCTATAACATCTTTAATAATTATCCCAGTGCCCTGCTATAACATCTTTAATAATTATCCCAGTGCCCTGCTATAACATCTTTAATAATTATCCCAGTGCCCTGCTATAACATCTTTAATAATTATCCCAGTGCCCTGCTATAACATCTTTAATAATTATCCCAGTGCCCTGCTATAACATCTTTAATAATTATCCCAGTGCCCTGCTATAACATCTTTAATAATTATCCCAGTGCCCTGCTATAACATCTTTAATAATTATCCCAGTGCCCTGCTATAACATCTTTAATAATTATCCCAGTGCCCTGCTATAACATCTTTAATAATTATCCCAGTGCCCTGCTATAACATCTTTAATAATTATCCCAGTGCCCTGCTATAACATCTTTAATAATTATCCCAGTGCCCTGCTATAACATCTTTAATAATTATCCCAGTGCCCTGCTATAACATCTTTAATAATTATCCCAGTGCCCTGCTATAACATCTTTAATAATTATCCCAGTGCCCTGCTATAACATCTTTAATAATTATCCCAGTGCCCTGCTATAACATCTTTAATAATTATCCCAGTGCCCTGCTATAACATCTTTAATAATTATCCCAGTGCCCTGCTATAACATCTTTAATAATTATCCCAGTGCCCTGCTATAACATCTTTAATAATTATCCCAGTGCCCTGCTATAACATCTTTAATAATTATCCCAGTGCCCTGCTATAACATCTTTAATAATTATCCCAGTGCCCTGCTATAACATCTTTAATAATTATCCCAGTGCCCTGCTATAACATCTTTAATAATTATCCCAGTGCCCTGCTATAACATCTTTAATAATTATCCCAGTGCCCTGCTATAACATCTTTAATAATTATCCCAGTGCCCTGCTATAACATCTTTAATAATTATCCCAGTGCCCTGCTATAACATCTTTAATAATTATCCCAGTGCCCTGCTATAACATCTTTAATAATTATCCCAGTGCCCTGCTATAACATCTTTAATAATTATCCCAGTGCCCTGCTATAACATCTTTAATAATTATCCCAGTGCCCTGCTATAACATCTTTAATAATTATCCCAGTGCCCTGCTATAACATCTTTAATAATTATCCCAGTGCCCTGCTATAACATCTTTAATAATTATCCCAGTGCCCTGCTATAACATCTTTAATAATTATCCCAGTGCCCTGCTATAACATCTTTAATAATTATCCCAGTGCCCTGCTATAACATCTTTAATAATTATCCCAGTGCCCTGCTATAACATCTTTAATAATTATCCCAGTGCCCTGCTATAACATCTTTAATAATTATCCCAGTGCCCTGCTATAACATCTTTAATAATTATCCCAGTGCCCTGCTATAACATCTTTAATAATTATCCCAGTGCCCTGCTATAACATCTTTAATAATTATCCCAGTGCCCTGCTATAACATCTTTAATAATTATCCCAGTGCCCTGCTATAACATCTTTAATAATTATCCCAGTGCCCTGCTATAACATCTTTAATAATTATCCCAGTGCCCTGCTATAACATCTTTAATAATTATCCCAGTGCCCTGCTATAACATCTTTAATAATTATCCCAGTGCCCTGCTATAACATCTTTAATAATTATCCCAGTGCCCTGCTATAACATCTTTAATAATTATCCCAGTGCCCTGCTATAACATCTTTAATAATTATCCCAGTGCCCTGCTATAACATCTTTAATAATTATCCCAGTGCCCTGCTATAACATCTTTAATAATTATCCCAGTGCCCTGCTATAACATCTTTAATAATTATCCCAGTGCCCTGCTATAACATCTTTAATAATTATCCCAGTGCCCTGCTATAACATCTTTAATAATTATCCCAGTGCCCTGCTATAACATCTTTAATAATTATCCCAGTGCCCTGCTATAACATCTTTAATAATTATCCCAGTGCCCTGCTATAACATCTTTAATAATTATCCCAGTGCCCTGCTATAACATCTTTAATAATTATCCCAGTGCCCTGCTATAACATCTTTAATAATTATCCCAGTGCCCTGCTATAACATCTTTAATAATTATCCCAGTGCCCTGCTATAACATCTTTAATAATTATCCCAGTGCCCTGCTATAACATCTTTAATAATTATCCCAGTGCCCTGCTATAACATCTTTAATAATTATCCCAGTGCCCTGCTATAACATCTTTAATAATTATCCCAGTGCCCTGCTATAACATCTTTAATAATTATCCCAGTGCCCTGCTATAACATCTTTAATAATTATCCCAGTGCCCTGCTATAACATCTTTAATAATTATCCCAGTGCCCTGCTATAACATCTTTAATAATTATCCCAGTGCCCTGCTATAACATCTTTAATAATTATCCCAGTGCCCTGCTATAACATCTTTAATAATTATCCCAGTGCCCTGCTATAACATCTTTAATAATTATCCCAGTGCCCTGCTATAACATCTTTAATAATTATCCCAGTGCCCTGCTATAACATCTTTAATAATTATCCCAGTGCCCTGCTATAACATCTTTAATAATTATCCCAGTGCCCTGCTATAACATCTTTAATAATTATCCCAGTGCCCTGCTATAACATCTTTAATAATTATCCCAGTGCCCTGCTATAACATCTTTAATAATTATCCCAGTGCCCTGCTATAACATCTTTAATAATTATCCCAGTGCCCTGCTATAACATCTTTAATAATTATCCCAGTGCCCTGCTATAACATCTTTAATAATTATCCCAGTGCCCTGCTATAACATCTTTAATAATTATCCCAGTGCCCTGCTATAACATCTTTAATAATTATCCCAGTGCCCTGCTATAACATCTTTAATAATTATCCCAGTGCCCTGCTATAACATCTTTAATAATTATCCCAGTGCCCTGCTATAACATCTTTAATAATTATCCCAGTGCCCTGCTATAACATCTTTAATAATTATCCCAGTGCCCTGCTATAACATCTTTAATAATTATCCCAGTGCCCTGCTATAACATCTTTAATAATTATCCCAGTGCCCTGCTATAACATCTTTAATAATTATCCCAGTGCCCTGCTATAACATCTTTAATAATTATCCCAGTGCCCTGCTATAACATCTTTAATAATTATCCCAGTGCCCTGCTATAACATCTTTAATAATTATCCCAGTGCCCTGCTATACATCTTTAATAATTATCCCAGTGCCCTGCTATAACATCTTTAATAATTATCCCAGTGCCCTGCTATAACATCTTTAATAATTATCCCAGTGCCCTGCTATAACATCTTTAATAATTATCCCAGTGCCCTGCTATAACATCTTTAATAATTATCCCAGTGCCCTGCTATAACATCTTTAATAATTATCCCAGTGCCCTGCTATAACATCTTTAATAATTATCCCAGTGCCCTGCTATAACATCTTTAATAATTATCCCAGTGCCCTGCTATAACATCTTTAATAATTATCCCAGTGCCCTGCTATAACATCTTTAATAATTATCCCAGTGCCCTGCTATAACATCTTTAATAATTATCCCAGTGCCCTGCTATAACATCTTTAATAATTATCCCAGTGCCCTGCTATAACATCTTTAATAATTATCCCAGTGCCCTGCTATAACATCTTTAATAATTATCCCAGTGCCCTGCTATAACATCTTTAATAATTATCCCAGTGCCCTGCTATAACATCTTTAATAATTATCCCAGTGCCCTGCTATAACATCTTTAATAATTATCCCAGTGCCCTGCTATAACATCTTTAATAATTATCCCAGTGCCCTGCTATAACATCTTTAATAATTATCCCAGTGCCCTGCTATAACATCTTTAATAATTATCCCAGTGCCCTGCTATAACATCTTTAATAATTATCCCAGTGCCCTGCTATAACATCTTTAATAATTATCCCAGTGCCCTGCTATAACATCTTTAATAATTATCCCAGTGCCCTGCTATAACATCTTTAATAATTATCCCAGTGCCCTGCTATAACATCTTTAATAATTATCCCAGTGCCCTGCTATAACATCTTTAATAATTATCCCAGTGCCCTGCTATAACATCTTTAATAATTATCCCAGTGCCCTGCTATAACATCTTTAATAATTATCCCAGTGCCCTGCTATAACATCTTTAATAATTATCCCAGTGCCCTGCTATAACATCTTTAATAATTATCCCAGTGCCCTGCTATAACATCTTTAATAATTATCCCAGTGCCCTGCTATAACATCTTTAATAATTATCCCAGTGCCCTGCTATAACATCTTTAATAATTATCCCAGTGCCCTGCTATAACATCTTTAATAATTATCCCAGTGCCCTGCTATAACATCTTTAATAATTATCCCAGTGCCCTGCTATAACATCTTTAATAATTATCCCAGTGCCCTGCTATAACATCTTTAATAATTATCCCAGTGCCCTGCTATAACATCTTTAATAATTATCCCAGTGCCCTGCTATAACATCTTTAATAATTATCCCAGTGCCCTGCTATAACATCTTTAATAATTATCCCAGTGCCCTGCTATAACATCTTTAATAATTATCCCAGTGCCCTGCTATAACATCTTTAATAATTATCCCAGTGCCCTGCTATAACATCTTTAATAATTATCCCAGTGCCCTGCTATAACATCTTTAATAATTATCCCAGTGCCCTGCTATAACATCTTTAATAATTATCCCAGTGCCCTGCTATAACATCTTTAATAATTATCCCAGTGCCCTGCTATAACATCTTTAATAATTATCCCAGTGCCCTGCTATAACATCTTTAATAATTATCCCAGTGCCCTGCTATAACATCTTTAATAATTATCCCAGTGCCCTGCTATAACATCTTTAATAATTATCCCAGTGCCCTGCTATAACATCTTTAATAATTATCCCAGTGCCCTGCTATAACATCTTTAATAATTATCCCAGTGCCCTGCTATAACATCTTTAATAATTATCCCAGTGCCCTGCTATAACATCTTTAATAATTATCCCAGTGCCCTGCTATAACATCTTTAATAATTATCCCAGTGCCCTGCTATAACATCTTTAATAATTATCCCAGTGCCCTGCTATAACATCTTTAATAATTATCCCAGTGCCCTGCTATAACATCTTTAATAATTATCCCAGTGCCCTGCTATAACATCTTTAATAATTATCCCAGTGCCCTGCTATAACATCTTTAATAATTATCCCAGTGCCCTGCTATAACATCTTTAATAATTATCCCAGTGCCCTGCTATAACATCTTTAATAATTATCCCAGTGCCCTGCTATAACATCTTTAATAATTATCCCAGTGCCCTGCTATAACATCTTTAATAATTATCCCAGTGCCCTGCTATAACATCTTTAATAATTATCCCAGTGCCCTGCTATAACATCTTTAATAATTATCCCAGTGCCCTGCTATAACATCTTTAATAATTATCCCAGTGCCCTGCTATAACATCTTTAATAATTATCCCAGTGCCCTGCTATAACATCTTTAATAATTATCCCAGTGCCCTGCTATAACATCTTTAATAATTATCCCAGTGCCCTGCTATAACATCTTTAATAATTATCCCAGTGCCCTGCTATAACATCTTTAATAATTATCCCAGTGCCCTGCTATAACATCTTTAATAATTATCCCAGTGCCCTGCTATAACATCTTTAATAATTATCCCAGTGCCCTGCTATAACATCTTTAATAATTATCCCAGTGCCCTGCTATAACATCTTTAATAATTATCCCAGTGCCCTGCTATAACATCTTTAATAATTATCCCAGTGCCCTGCTATAACATCTTTAATAATTATCCCAGTGCCCTGCTATAACATCTTTAATAATTATCCCAGTGCCCTGCTATAACATCTTTAATAATTATCCCAGTGCCCTGCTATAACATCTTTAATAATTATCCCAGTGCCCTGCTATAACATCTTTAATAATTATCCCAGTGCCCTGCTATAACATCTTTAATAATTATCCCAGTGCCCTGCTATAACATCTTTAATAATTATCCCAGTGCCCTGCTATAACATCTTTAATAATTATCCCAGTGCCCTGCTATAACATCTTTAATAATTATCCCAGTGCCCTGCTATAACATCTTTAATAATTATCCCAGTGCCCTGCTATAACATCTTTAATAATTATCCCAGTGCCCTGCTATAACATCTTTAATAATTATCCCAGTGCCCTGCTATAACATCTTTAATAATTATCCCAGTGCCCTGCTATAACATCTTTAATAATTATCCCAGTGCCCTGCTATAACATCTTTAATAATTATCCCAGTGCCCTGCTATAACATCTTTAATAATTATCCCAGTGCCCTGCTATAACATCTTTAATAATTATCCCAGTGCCCTGCTATAACATCTTTAATAATTATCCCAGTGCCCTGCTATAACATCTTTAATAATTATCCCAGTGCCCTGCTATAACATCTTTAATAATTATCCCAGTGCCCTGCTATAACATCTTTAATAATTATCCCAGTGCCCTGCTATAACATCTTTAATAATTATCCCAGTGCCCTGCTATAACATCTTTAATAATTATCCCAGTGCCCTGCTATAACATCTTTAATAATTATCCCAGTGCCCTGCTATAACATCTTTAATAATTATCCCAGTGCCCTGCTATAACATCTTTAATAATTATCCCAGTGCCCTGCTATAACATCTTTAATAATTATCCCAGTGCCCTGCTATAACATCTTTAATAATTATCCCAGTGCCCTGCTATAACATCTTTAATAATTATCCCAGTGCCCTGCTATAACATCTTTAATAATTATCCCAGTGCCCTGCTATAACATCTTTAATAATTATCCCAGTGCCCTGCTATAACATCTTTAATAATTATCCCAGTGCCCTGCTATAACATCTTTAATAATTATCCCAGTGCCCTGCTATAACATCTTTAATAATTATCCCAGTGCCCTGCTATAACATCTTTAATAATTATCCCAGTGCCCTGCTATAACATCTTTAATAATTATCCCAGTGCCCTGCTATAACATCTTTAATAATTATCCCAGTGCCCTGCTATAACATCTTTAATAATTATCCCAGTGCCCTGCTATAACATCTTTAATAATTATCCCAGTGCCCTGCTATAACATCTTTAATAATTATCCCAGTGCCCTGCTATAACATCTTTAATAATTATCCCAGTGCCCTGCTATAACATCTTTAATAATTATCCCAGTGCCCTGCTATAACATCTTTAATAATTATCCCAGTGCCCTGCTATAACATCTTTAATAATTATCCCAGTGCCCTGCTATAACATCTTTAATAATTATCCCAGTGCCCTGCTATAACATCTTTAATAATTATCCCAGTGCCCTGCTATAACATCTTTAATAATTATCCCAGTGCCCTGCTATAACATCTTTAATAATTATCCCAGTGCCCTGCTATAACATCTTTAATAATTATCCCAGTGCCCTGCTATAACATCTTTAATAATTATCCCAGTGCCCTGCTATAACATCTTTAATAATTATCCCAGTGCCCTGCTATAACATCTTTAATAATTATCCCAGTGCCCTGCTATAACATCTTTAATAATTATCCCAGTGCCCTGCTATAACATCTTTAATAATTATCCCAGTGCCCTGCTATAACATCTTTAATAATTATCCCAGTGCCCTGCTATAACATCTTTAATAATTATCCCAGTGCCCTGCTATAACATCTTTAATAATTATCCCAGTGCCCTGCTATAACATCTTTAATAATTATCCCAGTGCCCTGCTATAACATCTTTAATAATTATCCCAGTGCCCTGCTATAACATCTTTAATAATTATCCCAGTGCCCTGCTATAACATCTTTAATAATTATCCCAGTGCCCTGCTATAACATCTTTAATAATTATCCCAGTGCCCTGCTATAACATCTTTAATAATTATCCCAGTGCCCTGCTATAACATCTTTAATAATTATCCCAGTGCCCTGCTATAACATCTTTAATAATTATCCCAGTGCCCTGCTATAACATCTTTAATAATTATCCCAGTGCCCTGCTATAACATCTTTAATAATTATCCCAGTGCCCTGCTATAACATCTTTAATAATTATCCCAGTGCCCTGCTATAACATCTTTAATAATTATCCCAGTGCCCTGCTATAACATCTTTAATAATTATCCCAGTGCCCTGCTATAACATCTTTAATAATTATCCCAGTGCCCTGCTATAACATCTTTAATAATTATCCCAGTGCCCTGCTATAACATCTTTAATAATTATCCCAGTGCCCTGCTATAACATCTTTAATAATTATCCCAGTGCCCTGCTATAACATCTTTAATAATTATCCCAGTGCCCTGCTATAACATCTTTAATAATTATCCCAGTGCCCTGCTATAACATCTTTAATAATTATCCCAGTGCCCTGCTATAACATCTTTAATAATTATCCCAGTGCCCTGCTATAACATCTTTAATAATTATCCCAGTGCCCTGCTATAACATCTTTAATAATTATCCCAGTGCCCTGCTATAACATCTTTAATAATTATCCCAGTGCCCTGCTATAACATCTTTAATAATTATCCCAGTGCCCTGCTATAACATCTTTAATAATTATCCCAGTGCCCTGCTATAACATCTTTAATAATTATCCCAGTGCCCTGCTATAACATCTTTAATAATTATCCCAGTGCCCTGCTATAACATCTTTAATAATTATCCCAGTGCCCTGCTATAACATCTTTAATAATTATCCCAGTGCCCTGCTATAACATCTTTAATAATTATCCCAGTGCCCTGCTATAACATCTTTAATAATTATCCCAGTGCCCTGCTATAACATCTTTAATAATTATCCCAGTGCCCTGCTATAACATCTTTAATAATTATCCCAGTGCCCTGCTATAACATCTTTAATAATTATCCCAGTGCCCTGCTATAACATCTTTAATAATTATCCCAGTGCCCTGCTATAACATCTTTAATAATTATCCCAGTGCCCTGCTATAACATCTTTAATAATTATCCCAGTGCCCTGCTATAACATCTTTAATAATTATCCCAGTGCCCTGCTATAACATCTTTAATAATTATCCCAGTGCCCTGCTATAACATCTTTAATAATTATCCCAGTGCCCTGCTATAACATCTTTAATAATTATCCCAGTGCCCTGCTATAACATCTTTAATAATTATCCCAGTGCCCTGCTATAACATCTTTAATAATTATCCCAGTGCCCTGCTATAACATCTTTAATAATTATCCCAGTGCCCTGCTATAACATCTTTAATAATTATCCCAGTGCCCTGCTATAACATCTTTAATAATTATCCCAGTGCCCTGCTATAACATCTTTAATAATTATCCCAGTGCCCTGCTATAACATCTTTAATAATTATCCCAGTGCCCTGCTATAACATCTTTAATAATTATCCCAGTGCCCTGCTATAACATCTTTAATAATTATCCCAGTGCCCTGCTATAACATCTTTAATAATTATCCCAGTGCCCTGCTATAACATCTTTAATAATTATCCCAGTGCCCTGCTATAACATCTTTAATAATTATCCCAGTGCCCTGCTATAACATCTTTAATAATTATCCCAGTGCCCTGCTATAACATCTTTAATAATTATCCCAGTGCCCTGCTATAACATCTTTAATAATTATCCCAGTGCCCTGCTATAACATCTTTAATAATTATCCCAGTGCCCTGCTATAACATCTTTAATAATTATCCCAGTGCCCTGCTATAACATCTTTAATAATTATCCCAGTGCCCTGCTATAACATCTTTAATAATTATCCCAGTGCCCTGCTATAACATCTTTAATAATTATCCCAGTGCCCTGCTATAACATCTTTAATAATTATCCCAGTGCCCTGCTATAACATCTTTAATAATTATCCCAGTGCCCTGCTATAACATCTTTAATAATTATCCCAGTGCCCTGCTATAACATCTTTAATAATTATCCCAGTGCCCTGCTATAACATCTTTAATAATTATCCCAGTGCCCTGCTATAACATCTTTAATAATTATCCCAGTGCCCTGCTATAACATCTTTAATAATTATCCCAGTGCCCTGCTATAACATCTTTAATAATTATCCCAGTGCCCTGCTATAACATCTTTAATAATTATCCCAGTGCCCTGCTATAACATCTTTAATAATTATCCCAGTGCCCTGCTATAACATCTTTAATAATTATCCCAGTGCCCTGCTATAACATCTTTAATAATTATCCCAGTGCCCTGCTATAACATCTTTAATAATTATCCCAGTGCCCTGCTATAACATCTTTAATAATTATCCCAGTGCCCTGCTATAACATCTTTAATAATTATCCCAGTGCCCTGCTATAACATCTTTAATAATTATCCCAGTGCCCTGCTATAACATCTTTAATAATTATCCCAGTGCCCTGCTATAACATCTTTAATAATTATCCCAGTGCCCTGCTATAACATCTTTAATAATTATCCCAGTGCCCTGCTATAACATCTTTAATAATTATCCCAGTGCCCTGCTATAACATCTTTAATAATTATCCCAGTGCCCTGCTATAACATCTTTAATAATTATCCCAGTGCCCTGCTATAACATCTTTAATAATTATCCCAGTGCCCTGCTATAACATCTTTAATAATTATCCCAGTGCCCTGCTATAACATCTTTAATAATTATCCCAGTGCCCTGCTATAACATCTTTAATAATTATCCCAGTGCCCTGCTATAACATCTTTAATAATTATCCCAGTGCCCTGCTATAACATCTTTAATAATTATCCCAGTGCCCTGCTATAACATCTTTAATAATTATCCCAGTGCCCTGCTATAACATCTTTAATAATTATCCCAGTGCCCTGCTATAACATCTTTAATAATTATCCCAGTGCCCTGCTATAACATCTTTAATAATTATCCCAGTGCCCTGCTATAACATCTTTAATAATTATCCCAGTGCCCTGCTATAACATCTTTAATAATTATCCCAGTGCCCTGCTATAACATCTTTAATAATTATCCCAGTGCCCTGCTATAACATCTTTAATAATTATCCCAGTGCCCTGCTATAACATCTTTAATAATTATCCCAGTGCCCTGCTATAACATCTTTAATAATTATCCCAGTGCCCTGCTATAACATCTTTAATAATTATCCCAGTGCCCTGCTATAACATCTTTAATAATTATCCCAGTGCCCTGCTATAACATCTTTAATAATTATCCCAGTGCCCTGCTATAACATCTTTAATAATTATCCCAGTGCCCTGCTATAACATCTTTAATAATTATCCCAGTGCCCTGCTATAACATCTTTAATAATTATCCCAGTGCCCTGCTATAACATCTTTAATAATTATCCCAGTGCCCTGCTATAACATCTTTAATAATTATCCCAGTGCCCTGCTATAACATCTTTAATAATTATCCCAGTGCCCTGCTATAACATCTTTAATAATTATCCCAGTGCCCTGCTATAACATCTTTAATAATTATCCCAGTGCCCTGCTATAACATCTTTAATAATTATCCCAGTGCCCTGCTATAACATCTTTAATAATTATCCCAGTGCCCTGCTATAACATCTTTAATAATTATCCCAGTGCCCTGCTATAACATCTTTAATAATTATCCCAGTGCCCTGCTATAACATCTTTAATAATTATCCCAGTGCCCTGCTATAACATCTTTAATAATTATCCCAGTGCCCTGCTATAACATCTTTAATAATTATCCCAGTGCCCTGCTATAACATCTTTAATAATTATCCCAGTGCCCTGCTATAACATCTTTAATAATTATCCCAGTGCCCTGCTATAACATCTTTAATAATTATCCCAGTGCCCTGCTATAACATCTTTAATAATTATCCCAGTGCCCTGCTATAACATCTTTAATAATTATCCCAGTGCCCTGCTATAACATCTTTAATAATTATCCCAGTGCCCTGCTATAACATCTTTAATAATTATCCCAGTGCCCTGCTATAACATCTTTAATAATTATCCCAGTGCCCTGCTATAACATCTTTAATAATTATCCCAGTGCCCTGCTATAACATCTTTAATAATTATCCCAGTGCCCTGCTATAACATCTTTAATAATTATCCCAGTGCCCTGCTATAACATCTTTAATAATTATCCCAGTGCCCTGCTATAACATCTTTAATAATTATCCCAGTGCCCTGCTATAACATCTTTAATAATTATCCCAGTGCCCTGCTATAACATCTTTAATAATTATCCCAGTGCCCTGCTATAACATCTTTAATAATTATCCCAGTGCCCTGCTATAACATCTTTAATAATTATCCCAGTGCCCTGCTATAACATCTTTAATAATTATCCCAGTGCCCTGCTATAACATCTTTAATAATTATCCCAGTGCCCTGCTATAACATCTTTAATAATTATCCCAGTGCCCTGCTATAACATCTTTAATAATTATCCCAGTGCCCTGCTATAACATCTTTAATAATTATCCCAGTGCCCTGCTATAACATCTTTAATAATTATCCCAGTGCCCTGCTATAACATCTTTAATAATTATCCCAGTGCCCTGCTATAACATCTTTAATAATTATCCCAGTGCCCTGCTATAACATCTTTAATAATTATCCCAGTGCCCTGCTATAACATCTTTAATAATTATCCCAGTGCCCTGCTATAACATCTTTAATAATTATCCCAGTGCCCTGCTATAACATCTTTAATAATTATCCCAGTGCCCTGCTATAACATCTTTAATAATTATCCCAGTGCCCTGCTATAACATCTTTAATAATTATCCCAGTGCCCTGCTATAACATCTTTAATAATTATCCCAGTGCCCTGCTATAACATCTTTAATAATTATCCCAGTGCCCTGCTATAACATCTTTAATAATTATCCCAGTGCCCTGCTATAACATCTTTAATAATTATCCCAGTGCCCTGCTATAACATCTTTAATAATTATCCCAGTGCCCTGCTATAACATCTTTAATAATTATCCCAGTGCCCTGCTATAACATCTTTAATAATTATCCCAGTGCCCTGCTATAACATCTTTAATAATTATCCCAGTGCCCTGCTATAACATCTTTAATAATTATCCCAGTGCCCTGCTATAACATCTTTAATAATTATCCCAGTGCCCTGCTATAACATCTTTAATAATTATCCCAGTGCCCTGCTATAACATCTTTAATAATTATCCCAGTGCCCTGCTATAACATCTTTAATAATTATCCCAGTGCCCTGCTATAACATCTTTAATAATTATCCCAGTGCCCTGCTATAACATCTTTAATAATTATCCCAGTGCCCTGCTATAACATCTTTAATAATTATCCCAGTGCCCTGCTATAACATCTTTAATAATTATCCCAGTGCCCTGCTATAACATCTTTAATAATTATCCCAGTGCCCTGCTATAACATCTTTAATAATTATCCCAGTGCCCTGCTATAACATCTTTAATAATTATCCCAGTGCCCTGCTATAACATCTTTAATAATTATCCCAGTGCCCTGCTATAACATCTTTAATAATTATCCCAGTGCCCTGCTATAACATCTTTAATAATTATCCCAGTGCCCTGCTATAACATCTTTAATAATTATCCCAGTGCCCTGCTATAACATCTTTAATAATTATCCCAGTGCCCTGCTATAACATCTTTAATAATTATCCCAGTGCCCTGCTATAACATCTTTAATAATTATCCCAGTGCCCTGCTATAACATCTTTAATAATTATCCCAGTGCCCTGCTATAACATCTTTAATAATTATCCCAGTGCCCTGCTATAACATCTTTAATAATTATCCCAGTGCCCTGCTATAACATCTTTAATAATTATCCCAGTGCCCTGCTATAACATCTTTAATAATTATCCCAGTGCCCTGCTATAACATCTTTAATAATTATCCCAGTGCCCTGCTATAACATCTTTAATAATTATCCCAGTGCCCTGCTATAACATCTTTAATAATTATCCCAGTGCCCTGCTATAACATCTTTAATAATTATCCCAGTGCCCTGCTATAACATCTTTAATAATTATCCCAGTGCCCTGCTATAACATCTTTAATAATTATCCCAGTGCCCTGCTATAACATCTTTAATAATTATCCCAGTGCCCTGCTATAACATCTTTAATAATTATCCCAGTGCCCTGCTATAACATCTTTAATAATTATCCCAGTGCCCTGCTATAACATCTTTAATAATTATCCCAGTGCCCTGCTATAACATCTTTAATAATTATCCCAGTGCCCTGCTATAACATCTTTAATAATTATCCCAGTGCCCTGCTATAACATCTTTAATAATTATCCCAGTGCCCTGCTATAACATCTTTAATAATTATCCCAGTGCCCTGCTATAACATCTTTAATAATTATCCCAGTGCCCTGCTATAACATCTTTAATAATTATCCCAGTGCCCTGCTATAACATCTTTAATAATTATCCCAGTGCCCTGCTATAACATCTTTAATAATTATCCCAGTGCCCTGCTATAACATCTTTAATAATTATCCCAGTGCCCTGCTATAACATCTTTAATAATTATCCCAGTGCCCTGCTATAACATCTTTAATAATTATCCCAGTGCCCTGCTATAACATCTTTAATAATTATCCCAGTGCCCTGCTATAACATCTTTAATAATTATCCCAGTGCCCTGCTATAACATCTTTAATAATTATCCCAGTGCCCTGCTATAACATCTTTAATAATTATCCCAGTGCCCTGCTATAACATCTTTAATAATTATCCCAGTGCCCTGCTATAACATCTTTAATAATTATCCCAGTGCCCTGCTATAACATCTTTAATAATTATCCCAGTGCCCTGCTATAACATCTTTAATAATTATCCCAGTGCCCTGCTATAACATCTTTAATAATTATCCCAGTGCCCTGCTATAACATCTTTAATAATTATCCCAGTGCCCTGCTATAACATCTTTAATAATTATCCCAGTGCCCTGCTATAACATCTTTAATAATTATCCCAGTGCCCTGCTATAACATCTTTAATAATTATCCCAGTGCCCTGCTATAACATCTTTAATAATTATCCCAGTGCCCTGCTATAACATCTTTAATAATTATCCCAGTGCCCTGCTATAACATCTTTAATAATTATCCCAGTGCCCTGCTATAACATCTTTAATAATTATCCCAGTGCCCTGCTATAACATCTTTAATAATTATCCCAGTGCCCTGCTATAACATCTTTAATAATTATCCCAGTGCCCTGCTATAACATCTTTAATAATTATCCCAGTGCCCTGCTATAACATCTTTAATAATTATCCCAGTGCCCTGCTATAACATCTTTAATAATTATCCCAGTGCCCTGCTATAACATCTTTAATAATTATCCCAGTGCCCTGCTATAACATCTTTAATAATTATCCCAGTGCCCTGCTATAACATCTTTAATAATTATCCCAGTGCCCTGCTATAACATCTTTAATAATTATCCCAGTGCCCTGCTATAACATCTTTAATAATTATCCCAGTGCCCTGCTATAACATCTTTAATAATTATCCCAGTGCCCTGCTATAACATCTTTAATAATTATCCCAGTGCCCTGCTATAACATCTTTAATAATTATCCCAGTGCCCTGCTATAACATCTTTAATAATTATCCCAGTGCCCTGCTATAACATCTTTAATAATTATCCCAGTGCCCTGCTATAACATCTTTAATAATTATCCCAGTGCCCTGCTATAACATCTTTAATAATTATCCCAGTGCCCTGCTATAACATCTTTAATAATTATCCCAGTGCCCTGCTATAACATCTTTAATAATTATCCCAGTGCCCTGCTATAACATCTTTAATAATTATCCCAGTGCCCTGCTATAACATCTTTAATAATTATCCCAGTGCCCTGCTATAACATCTTTAATAATTATCCCAGTGCCCTGCTATAACATCTTTAATAATTATCCCAGTGCCCTGCTATAACATCTTTAATAATTATCCCAGTGCCCTGCTATAACATCTTTAATAATTATCCCAGTGCCCTGCTATAACATCTTTAATAATTATCCCAGTGCCCTGCTATAACATCTTTAATAATTATCCCAGTGCCCTGCTATAACATCTTTAATAATTATCCCAGTGCCCTGCTATAACATCTTTAATAATTATCCCAGTGCCCTGCTATAACATCTTTAATAATTATCCCAGTGCCCTGCTATAACATCTTTAATAATTATCCCAGTGCCCTGCTATAACATCTTTAATAATTATCCCAGTGCCCTGCTATAACATCTTTAATAATTATCCCAGTGCCCTGCTATAACATCTTTAATAATTATCCCAGTGCCCTGCTATAACATCTTTAATAATTATCCCAGTGCCCTGCTATAACATCTTTAATAATTATCCCAGTGCCCTGCTATAACATCTTTAATAATTATCCCAGTGCCCTGCTATAACATCTTTAATAATTATCCCAGTGCCCTGCTATAACATCTTTAATAATTATCCCAGTGCCCTGCTATAACATCTTTAATAATTATCCCAGTGCCCTGCTATAACATCTTTAATAATTATCCCAGTGCCCTGCTATAACATCTTTAATAATTATCCCAGTGCCCTGCTATAACATCTTTAATAATTATCCCAGTGCCCTGCTATAACATCTTTAATAATTATCCCAGTGCCCTGCTATAACATCTTTAATAATTATCCCAGTGCCCTGCTATAACATCTTTAATAATTATCCCAGTGCCCTGCTATAACATCTTTAATAATTATCCCAGTGCCCTGCTATAACATCTTTAATAATTATCCCAGTGCCCTGCTATAACATCTTTAATAATTATCCCAGTGCCCTGCTATAACATCTTTAATAATTATCCCAGTGCCCTGCTATAACATCTTTAATAATTATCCCAGTGCCCTGCTATAACATCTTTAATAATTATCCCAGTGCCCTGCTATAACATCTTTAATAATTATCCCAGTGCCCTGCTATAACATCTTTAATAATTATCCCAGTGCCCTGCTATAACATCTTTAATAATTATCCCAGTGCCCTGCTATAACATCTTTAATAATTATCCCAGTGCCCTGCTATAACATCTTTAATAATTATCCCAGTGCCCTGCTATAACATCTTTAATAATTATCCCAGTGCCCTGCTATAACATCTTTAATAATTATCCCAGTGCCCTGCTATAACATCTTTAATAATTATCCCAGTGCCCTGCTATAACATCTTTAATAATTATCCCAGTGCCCTGCTATAACATCTTTAATAATTATCCCAGTGCCCTGCTATAACATCTTTAATAATTATCCCAGTGCCCTGCTATAACATCTTTAATAATTATCCCAGTGCCCTGCTATAACATCTTTAATAATTATCCCAGTGCCCTGCTATAACATCTTTAATAATTATCCCAGTGCCCTGCTATAACATCTTTAATAATTATCCCAGTGCCCTGCTATAACATCTTTAATAATTATCCCAGTGCCCTGCTATAACATCTTTAATAATTATCCCAGTGCCCTGCTATAACATCTTTAATAATTATCCCAGTGCCCTGCTATAACATCTTTAATAATTATCCCAGTGCCCTGCTATAACATCTTTAATAATTATCCCAGTGCCCTGCTATAACATCTTTAATAATTATCCCAGTGCCCTGCTATAACATCTTTAATAATTATCCCAGTGCCCTGCTATAACATCTTTAATAATTATCCCAGTGCCCTGCTATAACATCTTTAATAATTATCCCAGTGCCCTGCTATAACATCTTTAATAATTATCCCAGTGCCCTGCTATAACATCTTTAATAATTATCCCAGTGCCCTGCTATAACATCTTTAATAATTATCCCAGTGCCCTGCTATAACATCTTTAATAATTATCCCAGTGCCCTGCTATAACATCTTTAATAATTATCCCAGTGCCCTGCTATAACATCTTTAATAATTATCCCAGTGCCCTGCTATAACATCTTTAATAATTATCCCAGTGCCCTGCTATAACATCTTTAATAATTATCCCAGTGCCCTGCTATAACATCTTTAATAATTATCCCAGTGCCCTGCTATAACATCTTTAATAATTATCCCAGTGCCCTGCTATAACATCTTTAATAATTATCCCAGTGCCCTGCTATAACATCTTTAATAATTATCCCAGTGCCCTGCTATAACATCTTTAATAATTATCCCAGTGCCCTGCTATAACATCTTTAATAATTATCCCAGTGCCCTGCTATAACATCTTTAATAATTATCCCAGTGCCCTGCTATAACATCTTTAATAATTATCCCAGTGCCCTGCTATAACATCTTTAATAATTATCCCAGTGCCCTGCTATAACATCTTTAATAATTATCCCAGTGCCCTGCTATAACATCTTTAATAATTATCCCAGTGCCCTGCTATAACATCTTTAATAATTATCCCAGTGCCCTGCTATAACATCTTTAATAATTATCCCAGTGCCCTGCTATAACATCTTTAATAATTATCCCAGTGCCCTGCTATAACATCTTTAATAATTATCCCAGTGCCCTGCTATAACATCTTTAATAATTATCCCAGTGCCCTGCTATAACATCTTTAATAATTATCCCAGTGCCCTGCTATAACATCTTTAATAATTATCCCAGTGCCCTGCTATAACATCTTTAATAATTATCCCAGTGCCCTGCTATAACATCTTTAATAATTATCCCAGTGCCCTGCTATAACATCTTTAATAATTATCCCAGTGCCCTGCTATAACATCTTTAATAATTATCCCAGTGCCCTGCTATAACATCTTTAATAATTATCCCAGTGCCCTGCTATAACATCTTTAATAATTATCCCAGTGCCCTGCTATAACATCTTTAATAATTATCCCAGTGCCCTGCTATAACATCTTTAATAATTATCCCAGTGCCCTGCTATAACATCTTTAATAATTATCCCAGTGCCCTGCTATAACATCTTTAATAATTATCCCAGTGCCCTGCTATAACATCTTTAATAATTATCCCAGTGCCCTGCTATAACATCTTTAATAATTATCCCAGTGCCCTGCTATAACATCTTTAATAATTATCCCAGTGCCCTGCTATAACATCTTTAATAATTATCCCAGTGCCCTGCTATAACATCTTTAATAATTATCCCAGTGCCCTGCTATAACATCTTTAATAATTATCCCAGTGCCCTGCTATAACATCTTTAATAATTATCCCAGTGCCCTGCTATAACATCTTTAATAATTATCCCAGTGCCCTGCTATAACATCTTTAATAATTATCCCAGTGCCCTGCTATAACATCTTTAATAATTATCCCAGTGCCCTGCTATAACATCTTTAATAATTATCCCAGTGCCCTGCTATAACATCTTTAATAATTATCCCAGTGCCCTGCTATAACATCTTTAATAATTATCCCAGTGCCCTGCTATAACATCTTTAATAATTATCCCAGTGCCCTGCTATAACATCTTTAATAATTATCCCAGTGCCCTGCTATAACATCTTTAATAATTATCCCAGTGCCCTGCTATAACATCTTTAATAATTATCCCAGTGCCCTGCTATAACATCTTTAATAATTATCCCAGTGCCCTGCTATAACATCTTTAATAATTATCCCAGTGCCCTGCTATAACATCTTTAATAATTATCCCAGTGCCCTGCTATAACATCTTTAATAATTATCCCAGTGCCCTGCTATAACATCTTTAATAATTATCCCAGTGCCCTGCTATAACATCTTTAATAATTATCCCAGTGCCCTGCTATAACATCTTTAATAATTATCCCAGTGCCCTGCTATAACATCTTTAATAATTATCCCAGTGCCCTGCTATAACATCTTTAATAATTATCCCAGTGCCCTGCTATAACATCTTTAATAATTATCCCAGTGCCCTGCTATAACATCTTTAATAATTATCCCAGTGCCCTGCTATAACATCTTTAATAATTATCCCAGTGCCCTGCTATAACATCTTTAATAATTATCCCAGTGCCCTGCTATAACATCTTTAATAATTATCCCAGTGCCCTGCTATAACATCTTTAATAATTATCCCAGTGCCCTGCTATAACATCTTTAATAATTATCCCAGTGCCCTGCTATAACATCTTTAATAATTATCCCAGTGCCCTGCTATAACATCTTTAATAATTATCCCAGTGCCCTGCTATAACATCTTTAATAATTATCCCAGTGCCCTGCTATAACTTTTAATAATTATCCCAGTGCCCTGCTATAACATCTTTAATAATTATCCCAGTGCCCTGCTATAACATCTTTAATAATTATCCCAGTGCCCTGCTATAACATCTTTAATAATTATCCCAGTGCCCTGCTATAACATCTTTAATAATTATCCCAGTGCCCTGCTATAACATCTTTAATAATTATCCCAGTGCCCTGCTATAACATCTTTAATAATTATCCCAGTGCCCTGCTATAACATCTTTAATAATTATCCCAGTGCCCTGCTATAACATCTTTAATAATTATCCCAGTGCCCTGCTATAACATCTTTAATAATTATCCCAGTGCCCTGCTATAACATCTTTAATAATTATCCCAGTGCCCTGCTATAACATCTTTAATAATTATCCCAGTGCCCTGCTATAACATCTTTAATAATTATCCCAGTGCCCTGCTATAACATCTTTAATAATTATCCCAGTGCCCTGCTATAACATCTTTAATAATTATCCCAGTGCCCTGCTATAACATCTTTAATAATTATCCCAGTGCCCTGCTATAACATCTTTAATAATTATCCCAGTGCCCTGCTATAACATCTTTAATAATTATCCCAGTGCCCTGCTATAACATCTTTAATAATTATCCCAGTGCCCTGCTATAACATCTTTAATAATTATCCCAGTGCCCTGCTATAACATCTTTAATAATTATCCCAGTGCCCTGCTATAACATCTTTAATAATTATCCCAGTGCCCTGCTATAACATCTTTAATAATTATCCCAGTGCCCTGCTATAACATCTTTAATAATTATCCCAGTGCCCTGCTATAACATCTTTAATAATTATCCCAGTGCCCTGCTATAACATCTTTAATAATTATCCCAGTGCCCTGCTATAACATCTTTAATAATTATCCCAGTGCCCTGCTATAACATCTTTAATAATTATCCCAGTGCCCTGCTATAACATCTTTAATAATTATCCCAGTGCCCTGCTATAACATCTTTAATAATTATCCCAGTGCCCTGCTATAACATCTTTAATAATTATCCCAGTGCCCTGCTATAACATCTTTAATAATTATCCCAGTGCCCTGCTATAACATCTTTAATAATTATCCCAGTGCCCTGCTATAACATCTTTAATAATTATCCCAGTGCCCTGCTATAACATCTTTAATAATTATCCCAGTGCCCTGCTATAACATCTTTAATAATTATCCCAGTGCCCTGCTATAACATCTTTAATAATTATCCCAGTGCCCTGCTATAACATCTTTAATAATTATCCCAGTGCCCTGCTATAACATCTTTAATAATTATCCCAGTGCCCTGCTATAACATCTTTAATAATTATCCCAGTGCCCTGCTATAACATCTTTAATAATTATCCCAGTGCCCTGCTATAACATCTTTAATAATTATCCCAGTGCCCTGCTATAACATCTTTAATAATTATCCCAGTGCCCTGCTATAACATCTTTAATAATTATCCCAGTGCCCTGCTATAACATCTTTAATAATTATCCCAGTGCCCTGCTATAACATCTTTAATAATTATCCCAGTGCCCTGCTATAACATCTTTAATAATTATCCCAGTGCCCTGCTATAACATCTTTAATAATTATCCCAGTGCCCTGCTATAACATCTTTAATAATTATCCCAGTGCCCTGCTATAACATCTTTAATAATTATCCCAGTGCCCTGCTATAACATCTTTAATAATTATCCCAGTGCCCTGCTATAACATCTTTAATAATTATCCCAGTGCCCTGCTATAACATCTTTAATAATTATCCCAGTGCCCTGCTATAACATCTTTAATAATTATCCCAGTGCCCTGCTATAACATCTTTAATAATTATCCCAGTGCCCTGCTATAACATCTTTAATAATTATCCCAGTGCCCTGCTATAACATCTTTAATAATTATCCCAGTGCCCTGCTATAACATCTTTAATAATTATCCCAGTGCCCTGCTATAACATCTTTAATAATTATCCCAGTGCCCTGCTATAACATCTTTAATAATTATCCCAGTGCCCTGCTATAACATCTTTAATAATTATCCCAGTGCCCTGCTATAACATCTTTAATAATTATCCCAGTGCCCTGCTATAACATCTTTAATAATTATCCCAGTGCCCTGCTATAACATCTTTAATAATTATCCCAGTGCCCTGCTATAACATCTTTAATAATTATCCCAGTGCCCTGCTATAACATCTTTAATAATTATCCCAGTGCCCTGCTATAACATCTTTAATAATTATCCCAGTGCCCTGCTATAACATCTTTAATAATTATCCCAGTGCCCTGCTATAACATCTTTAATAATTATCCCAGTGCCCTGCTATAACATCTTTAATAATTATCCCAGTGCCCTGCTATAACATCTTTAATAATTATCCCAGTGCCCTGCTATAACATCTTTAATAATTATCCCAGTGCCCTGCTATAACATCTTTAATAATTATCCCAGTGCCCTGCTATAACATCTTTAATAATTATCCCAGTGCCCTGCTATAACATCTTTAATAATTATCCCAGTGCCCTGCTATAACATCTTTAATAATTATCCCAGTGCCCTGCTATAACATCTTTAATAATTATCCCAGTGCCCTGCTATAACATCTTTAATAATTATCCCAGTGCCCTGCTATAACATCTTTAATAATTATCCCAGTGCCCTGCTATAACATCTTTAATAATTATCCCAGTGCCCTGCTATAACATCTTTAATAATTATCCCAGTGCCCTGCTATAACATCTTTAATAATTATCCCAGTGCCCTGCTATAACATCTTTAATAATTATCCCAGTGCCCTGCTATAACATCTTTAATAATTATCCCAGTGCCCTGCTATAACATCTTTAATAATTATCCCAGTGCCCTGCTATAACATCTTTAATAATTATCCCAGTGCCCTGCTATAACATCTTTAATAATTATCCCAGTGCCCTGCTATAACATCTTTAATAATTATCCCAGTGCCCTGCTATAACATCTTTAATAATTATCCCAGTGCCCTGCTATAACATCTTTAATAATTATCCCAGTGCCCTGCTATAACATCTTTAATAATTATCCCAGTGCCCTGCTATAACATCTTTAATAATTATCCCAGTGCCCTGCTATAACATCTTTAATAATTATCCCAGTGCCCTGCTATAACATCTTTAATAATTATCCCAGTGCCCTGCTATAACATCTTTAATAATTATCCCAGTGCCCTGCTATAACATCTTTAATAATTATCCCAGTGCCCTGCTATAACATCTTTAATAATTATCCCAGTGCCCTGCTATAACATCTTTAATAATTATCCCAGTGCCCTGCTATAACATCTTTAATAATTATCCCAGTGCCCTGCTATAACATCTTTAATAATTATCCCAGTGCCCTGCTATAACATCTTTAATAATTATCCCAGTGCCCTGCTATAACATCTTTAATAATTATCCCAGTGCCCTGCTATAACATCTTTAATAATTATCCCAGTGCCCTGCTATAACATCTTTAATAATTATCCCAGTGCCCTGCTATAACATCTTTAATAATTATCCCAGTGCCCTGCTATAACATCTTTAATAATTATCCCAGTGCCCTGCTATAACATCTTTAATAATTATCCCAGTGCCCTGCTATAACATCTTTAATAATTATCCCAGTGCCCTGCTATAACATCTTTAATAATTATCCCAGTGCCCTGCTATAACATCTTTAATAATTATCCCAGTGCCCTGCTATAACATCTTTAATAATTATCCCAGTGCCCTGCTATAACATCTTTAATAATTATCCCAGTGCCCTGCTATAACATCTTTAATAATTATCCCAGTGCCCTGCTATAACATCTTTAATAATTATCCCAGTGCCCTGCTATAACATCTTTAATAATTATCCCAGTGCCCTGCTATAACATCTTTAATAATTATCCCAGTGCCCTGCTATAACATCTTTAATAATTATCCCAGTGCCCTGCTATAACATCTTTAATAATTATCCCAGTGCCCTGCTATAACATCTTTAATAATTATCCCAGTGCCCTGCTATAACATCTTTAATAATTATCCCAGTGCCCTGCTATAACATCTTTAATAATTATCCCAGTGCCCTGCTATAACATCTTTAATAATTATCCCAGTGCCCTGCTATAACATCTTTAATAATTATCCCAGTGCCCTGCTATAACATCTTTAATAATTATCCCAGTGCCCTGCTATAACATCTTTAATAATTATCCCAGTGCCCTGCTATAACATCTTTAATAATTATCCCAGTGCCCTGCTATAACATCTTTAATAATTATCCCAGTGCCCTGCTATAACATCTTTAATAATTATCCCAGTGCCCTGCTATAACATCTTTAATAATTATCCCAGTGCCCTGCTATAACATCTTTAATAATTATCCCAGTGCCCTGCTATAACATCTTTAATAATTATCCCAGTGCCCTGCTATAACATCTTTAATAATTATCCCAGTGCCCTGCTATAACATCTTTAATAATTATCCCAGTGCCCTGCTATAACATCTTTAATAATTATCCCAGTGCCCTGCTATAACATCTTTAATAATTATCCCAGTGCCCTGCTATAACATCTTTAATAATTATCCCAGTGCCCTGCTATAACATCTTTAATAATTATCCCAGTGCCCTGCTATAACATCTTTAATAATTATCCCAGTGCCCTGCTATAACATCTTTAATAATTATCCCAGTGCCCTGCTATAACATCTTTAATAATTATCCCAGTGCCCTGCTATAACATCTTTAATAATTATCCCAGTGCCCTGCTATAACATCTTTAATAATTATCCCAGTGCCCTGCTATAACATCTTTAATAATTATCCCAGTGCCCTGCTATAACATCTTTAATAATTATCCCAGTGCCCTGCTATAACATCTTTAATAATTATCCCAGTGCCCTGCTATAACATCTTTAATAATTATCCCAGTGCCCTGCTATAACATCTTTAATAATTATCCCAGTGCCCTGCTATAACATCTTTAATAATTATCCCAGTGCCCTGCTATAACATCTTTAATAATTATCCCAGTGCCCTGCTATAACATCTTTAATAATTATCCCAGTGCCCTGCTATAACATCTTTAATAATTATCCCAGTGCCCTGCTATAACATCTTTAATAATTATCCCAGTGCCCTGCTATAACATCTTTAATAATTATCCCAGTGCCCTGCTATAACATCTTTAATAATTATCCCAGTGCCCTGCTATAACATCTTTAATAATTATCCCAGTGCCCTGCTATAACATCTTTAATAATTATCCCAGTGCCCTGCTATAACATCTTTAATAATTATCCCAGTGCCCTGCTATAACATCTTTAATAATTATCCCAGTGCCCTGCTATAACATCTTTAATAATTATCCCAGTGCCCTGCTATAACATCTTTAATAATTATCCCAGTGCCCTGCTATAACATCTTTAATAATTATCCCAGTGCCCTGCTATAACATCTTTAATAATTATCCCAGTGCCCTGCTATAACATCTTTAATAATTATCCCAGTGCCCTGCTATAACATCTTTAATAATTATCCCAGTGCCCTGCTATAACATCTTTAATAATTATCCCAGTGCCCTGCTATAACATCTTTAATAATTATCCCAGTGCCCTGCTATAACATCTTTAATAATTATCCCAGTGCCCTGCTATAACATCTTTAATAATTATCCCAGTGCCCTGCTATAACATCTTTAATAATTATCCCAGTGCCCTGCTATAACATCTTTAATAATTATCCCAGTGCCCTGCTATAACATCTTTAATAATTATCCCAGTGCCCTGCTATAACATCTTTAATAATTATCCCAGTGCCCTGCTATAACATCTTTAATAATTATCCCAGTGCCCTGCTATAACATCTTTAATAATTATCCCAGTGCCCTGCTATAACATCTTTAATAATTATCCCAGTGCCCTGCTATAACATCTTTAATAATTATCCCAGTGCCCTGCTATAACATCTTTAATAATTATCCCAGTGCCCTGCTATAACATCTTTAATAATTATCCCAGTGCCCTGCTATAACATCTTTAATAATTATCCCAGTGCCCTGCTATAACATCTTTAATAATTATCCCAGTGCCCTGCTATAACATCTTTAATAATTATCCCAGTGCCCTGCTATAACATCTTTAATAATTATCCCAGTGCCCTGCTATAACATCTTTAATAATTATCCCAGTGCCCTGCTATAACATCTTTAATAATTATCCCAGTGCCCTGCTATAACATCTTTAATAATTATCCCAGTGCCCTGCTATAACATCTTTAATAATTATCCCAGTGCCCTGCTATAACATCTTTAATAATTATCCCAGTGCCCTGCTATAACATCTTTAATAATTATCCCAGTGCCCTGCTATAACATCTTTAATAATTATCCCAGTGCCCTGCTATAACATCTTTAATAATTATCCCAGTGCCCTGCTATAACATCTTTAATAATTATCCCAGTGCCCTGCTATAACATCTTTAATAATTATCCCAGTGCCCTGCTATAACATCTTTAATAATTATCCCAGTGCCCTGCTATAACATCTTTAATAATTATCCCAGTGCCCTGCTATAACATCTTTAATAATTATCCCAGTGCCCTGCTATAACATCTTTAATAATTATCCCAGTGCCCTGCTATAACATCTTTAATAATTATCCCAGTGCCCTGCTATAACATCTTTAATAATTATCCCAGTGCCCTGCTATAACATCTTTAATAATTATCCCAGTGCCCTGCTATAACATCTTTAATAATTATCCCAGTGCCCTGCTATAACATCTTTAATAATTATCCCAGTGCCCTGCTATAACATCTTTAATAATTATCCCAGTGCCCTGCTATAACATCTTTAATAATTATCCCAGTGCCCTGCTATAACATCTTTAATAATTATCCCAGTGCCCTGCTATAACATCTTTAATAATTATCCCAGTGCCCTGCTATAACATCTTTAATAATTATCCCAGTGCCCTGCTATAACATCTTTAATAATTATCCCAGTGCCCTGCTATAACATCTTTAATAATTATCCCAGTGCCCTGCTATAACATCTTTAATAATTATCCCAGTGCCCTGCTATAACATCTTTAATAATTATCCCAGTGCCCTGCTATAACATCTTTAATAATTATCCCAGTGCCCTGCTATAACATCTTTAATAATTATCCCAGTGCCCTGCTATAACTTCTTTAATAATTATCCCAGTGCCCTGCTATAACATCTTTAATAATTATCCCAGTGCCCTGCTATAACATCTTTAATAATTATCCCAGTGCCCTGCTATAACATCTTTAATAATTATCCCAGTGCCCTGCTATAACATCTTTAATAATTATCCCAGTGCCCTGCTATAACATCTTTAATAATTATCCCAGTGCCCTGCTATAACATCTTTAATAATTATCCCAGTGCCCTGCTATAACATCTTTAATAATTATCCCAGTGCCCTGCTATAACATCTTTAATAATTATCCCAGTGCCCTGCTATAACATCTTTAATAATTATCCCAGTGCCCTGCTATAACATCTTTAATAATTATCCCAGTGCCCTGCTATAACATCTTTAATAATTATCCCAGTGCCCTGCTATAACATCTTTAATAATTATCCCAGTGCCCTGCTATAACATCTTTAATAATTATCCCAGTGCCCTGCTATAACATCTTTAATAATTATCCCAGTGCCCTGCTATAACATCTTTAATAATTATCCCAGTGCCCTGCTATAACATCTTTAATAATTATCCCAGTGCCCTGCTATAACATCTTTAATAATTATCCCAGTGCCCTGCTATAACATCTTTAATAATTATCCCAGTGCCCTGCTATAACATCTTTAATAATTATCCCAGTGCCCTGCTATAACATCTTTAATAATTATCCCAGTGCCCTGCTATAACATCTTTAATAATTATCCCAGTGCCCTGCTATAACATCTTTAATAATTATCCCAGTGCCCTGCTATAACATCTTTAATAATTATCCCAGTGCCCTGCTATAACATCTTTAATAATTATCCCAGTGCCCTGCTATAACATCTTTAATAATTATCCCAGTGCCCTGCTATAACATCTTTAATAATTATCCCAGTGCCCTGCTATAACATCTTTAATAATTATCCCAGTGCCCTGCTATAACATCTTTAATAATTATCCCAGTGCCCTGCTATAACATCTTTAATAATTATCCCAGTGCCCTGCTATAACATCTTTAATAATTATCCCAGTGCCCTGCTATAACATCTTTAATAATTATCCCAGTGCCCTGCTATAACATCTTTAATAATTATCCCAGTGCCCTGCTATAACATCTTTAATAATTATCCCAGTGCCCTGCTATAACATCTTTAATAATTATCCCAGTGCCCTGCTATAACATCTTTAATAATTATCCCAGTGCCCTGCTATAACATCTTTAATAATTATCCCAGTGCCCTGCTATAACATCTTTAATAATTATCCCAGTGCCCTGCTATAACATCTTTAATAATTATCCCAGTGCCCTGCTATAACATCTTTAATAATTATCCCAGTGCCCTGCTATAACATCTTTAATAATTATCCCAGTGCCCTGCTATAACATCTTTAATAATTATCCCAGTGCCCTGCTATAACATCTTTAATAATTATCCCAGTGCCCTGCTATAACATCTTTAATAATTATCCCAGTGCCCTGCTATAACATCTTTAATAATTATCCCAGTGCCCTGCTATAACATCTTTAATAATTATCCCAGTGCCCTGCTATAACATCTTTAATAATTATCCCAGTGCCCTGCTATAACATCTTTAATAATTATCCCAGTGCCCTGCTATAACATCTTTAATAATTATCCCAGTGCCCTGCTATAACATCTTTAATAATTATCCCAGTGCCCTGCTATAACATCTTTAATAATTATCCCAGTGCCCTGCTATAACATCTTTAATAATTATCCCAGTGCCCTGCTATAACATCTTTAATAATTATCCCAGTGCCCTGCTATAACATCTTTAATAATTATCCCAGTGCCCTGCTATAACATCTTTAATAATTATCCCAGTGCCCTGCTATAACATCTTTAATAATTATCCCAGTGCCCTGCTATAACATCTTTAATAATTATCCCAGTGCCCTGCTATAACATCTTTAATAATTATCCCAGTGCCCTGCTATAACATCTTTAATAATTATCCCAGTGCCCTGCTATAACATCTTTAATAATTATCCCAGTGCCCTGCTATAACATCTTTAATAATTATCCCAGTGCCCTGCTATAACATCTTTAATAATTATCCCAGTGCCCTGCTATAACATCTTTAATAATTATCCCAGTGCCCTGCTATAACATCTTTAATAATTATCCCAGTGCCCTGCTATAACATCTTTAATAATTATCCCAGTGCCCTGCTATAACATCTTTAATAATTATCCCAGTGCCCTGCTATAACATCTTTAATAATTATCCCAGTGCCCTGCTATAACATCTTTAATAATTATCCCAGTGCCCTGCTATAACATCTTTAATAATTATCCCAGTGCCCTGCTATAACATCTTTAATAATTATCCCAGTGCCCTGCTATAACATCTTTAATAATTATCCCAGTGCCCTGCTATAACTTCTTTAATAATTATCCCAGTGCCCTGCTATAACATCTTTAATAATTATCCCAGTGCCCTGCTATAACATCTTTAATAATTATCCCAGTGCCCTGCTATAACATCTTTAATAATTATCCCAGTGCCCTGCTATAACATCTTTAATAATTATCCCAGTGCCCTGCTATAACATCTTTAATAATTATCCCAGTGCCCTGCTATAACATCTTTAATAATTATCCCAGTGCCCTGCTATAACATCTTTAATAATTATCCCAGTGCCCTGCTATAACATCTTTAATAATTATCCCAGTGCCCTGCTATAACATCTTTAATAATTATCCCAGTGCCCTGCTATAACATCTTTAATAATTATCCCAGTGCCCTGCTATAACATCTTTAATAATTATCCCAGTGCCCTGCTATAACATCTTTAATAATTATCCCAGTGCCCTGCTATAACATCTTTAATAATTATCCCAGTGCCCTGCTATAACATCTTTAATAATTATCCCAGTGCCCTGCTATAACATCTTTAATAATTATCCCAGTGCCCTGCTATAACATCTTTAATAATTATCCCAGTGCCCTGCTATAACATCTTTAATAATTATCCCAGTGCCCTGCTATAACATCTTTAATAATTATCCCAGTGCCCTGCTATAACATCTTTAATAATTATCCCAGTGCCCTGCTATAACATCTTTAATAATTATCCCAGTGCCCTGCTATAACATCTTTAATAATTATCCCAGTGCCCTGCTATAACATCTTTAATAATTATCCCAGTGCCCTGCTATAACATCTTTAATAATTATCCCAGTGCCCTGCTATAACATCTTTAATAATTATCCCAGTGCCCTGCTATAACATCTTTAATAATTATCCCAGTGCCCTGCTATAACATCTTTAATAATTATCCCAGTGCCCTGCTATAACATCTTTAATAATTATCCCAGTGCCCTGCTATAACATCTTTAATAATTATCCCAGTGCCCTGCTATAACATCTTTAATAATTATCCCAGTGCCCTGCTATAACATCTTTAATAATTATCCCAGTGCCCTGCTATAACATCTTTAATAATTATCCCAGTGCCCTGCTATAACATCTTTAATAATTATCCCAGTGCCCTGCTATAACATCTTTAATAATTATCCCAGTGCCCTGCTATAACATCTTTAATAATTATCCCAGTGCCCTGCTATAACATCTTTAATAATTATCCCAGTGCCCTGCTATAACATCTTTAATAATTATCCCAGTGCCCTGCTATAACATCTTTAATAATTATCCCAGTGCCCTGCTATAACATCTTTAATAATTATCCCAGTGCCCTGCTATAACATCTTTAATAATTATCCCAGTGCCCTGCTATAACATCTTTAATAATTATCCCAGTGCCCTGCTATAACATCTTTAATAATTATCCCAGTGCCCTGCTATAACATCTTTAATAATTATCCCAGTGCCCTGCTATAACATCTTTAATAATTATCCCAGTGCCCTGCTATAACATCTTTAATAATTATCCCAGTGCCCTGCTATAACATCTTTAATAATTATCCCAGTGCCCTGCTATAACATCTTTAATAATTATCCCAGTGCCCTGCTATAACATCTTTAATAATTATCCCAGTGCCCTGCTATAACATCTTTAATAATTATCCCAGTGCCCTGCTATAACATCTTTAATAATTATCCCAGTGCCCTGCTATAACATCTTTAATAATTATCCCAGTGCCCTGCTATAACATCTTTAATAATTATCCCAGTGCCCTGCTATAACATCTTTAATAATTATCCCAGTGCCCTGCTATAACATCTTTAATAATTATCCCAGTGCCCTGCTATAACATCTTTAATAATTATCCCAGTGCCCTGCTATAACATCTTTAATAATTATCCCAGTGCCCTGCTATAACATCTTTAATAATTATCCCAGTGCCCTGCTATAACATCTTTAATAATTATCCCAGTGCCCTGCTATAACATCTTTAATAATTATCCCAGTGCCCTGCTATAACATCTTTAATAATTATCCCAGTGCCCTGCTATAACATCTTTAATAATTATCCCAGTGCCCTGCTATAACATCTTTAATAATTATCCCAGTGCCCTGCTATAACATCTTTAATAATTATCCCAGTGCCCTGCTATAACATCTTTAATAATTATCCCAGTGCCCTGCTATAACATCTTTAATAATTATCCCAGTGCCCTGCTATAACATCTTTAATAATTATCCCAGTGCCCTGCTATAACATCTTTAATAATTATCCCAGTGCCCTGCTATAACATCTTTAATAATTATCCCAGTGCCCTGCTATAACATCTTTAATAATTATCCCAGTGCCCTGCTATAACATCTTTAATAATTATCCCAGTGCCCTGCTATAACATCTTTAATAATTATCCCAGTGCCCTGCTATAACATCTTTAATAATTATCCCAGTGCCCTGCTATAACATCTTTAATAATTATCCCAGTGCCCTGCTATAACTTCTTTAATAATTATCCCAGTGCCCTGCTATAACATCTTTAATAATTATCCCAGTGCCCTGCTATAACATCTTTAATAATTATCCCAGTGCCCTGCTATAACATCTTTAATAATTATCCCAGTGCCCTGCTATAACATCTTTAATAATTATCCCAGTGCCCTGCTATAACATCTTTAATAATTATCCCAGTGCCCTGCTATAACATCTTTAATAATTATCCCAGTGCCCTGCTATAACATCTTTAATAATTATCCCAGTGCCCTGCTATAACATCTTTAATAATTATCCCAGTGCCCTGCTATAACATCTTTAATAATTATCCCAGTGCCCTGCTATAACATCTTTAATAATTATCCCAGTGCCCTGCTATAACATCTTTAATAATTATCCCAGTGCCCTGCTATAACATCTTTAATAATTATCCCAGTGCCCTGCTATAACATCTTTAATAATTATCCCAGTGCCCTGCTATAACATCTTTAATAATTATCCCAGTGCCCTGCTATAACATCTTTAATAATTATCCCAGTGCCCTGCTATAACATCTTTAATAATTATCCCAGTGCCCTGCTATAACATCTTTAATAATTATCCCAGTGCCCTGCTATAACATCTTTAATAATTATCCCAGTGCCCTGCTATAACATCTTTAATAATTATCCCAGTGCCCTGCTATAACATCTTTAATAATTATCCCAGTGCCCTGCTATAACATCTTTAATAATTATCCCAGTGCCCTGCTATAACATCTTTAATAATTATCCCAGTGCCCTGCTATAACATCTTTAATAATTATCCCAGTGCCCTGCTATAACATCTTTAATAATTATCCCAGTGCCCTGCTATAACATCTTTAATAATTATCCCAGTGCCCTGCTATAACATCTTTAATAATTATCCCAGTGCCCTGCTATAACATCTTTAATAATTATCCCAGTGCCCTGCTATAACATCTTTAATAATTATCCCAGTGCCCTGCTATAACATCTTTAATAATTATCCCAGTGCCCTGCTATAACATCTTTAATAATTATCCCAGTGCCCTGCTATAACATCTTTAATAATTATCCCAGTGCCCTGCTATAACATCTTTAATAATTATCCCAGTGCCCTGCTATAACATCTTTAATAATTATCCCAGTGCCCTGCTATAACATCTTTAATAATTATCCCAGTGCCCTGCTATAACATCTTTAATAATTATCCCAGTGCCCTGCTATAACATCTTTAATAATTATCCCAGTGCCCTGCTATAACATCTTTAATAATTATCCCAGTGCCCTGCTATAACATCTTTAATAATTATCCCAGTGCCCTGCTATAACATCTTTAATAATTATCCCAGTGCCCTGCTATAACATCTTTAATAATTATCCCAGTGCCCTGCTATAACATCTTTAATAATTATCCCAGTGCCCTGCTATAACATCTTTAATAATTATCCCAGTGCCCTGCTATAACATCTTTAATAATTATCCCAGTGCCCTGCTATAACATCTTTAATAATTATCCCAGTGCCCTGCTATAACATCTTTAATAATTATCCCAGTGCCCTGCTATAACATCTTTAATAATTATCCCAGTGCCCTGCTATAACATCTTTAATAATTATCCCAGTGCCCTGCTATAACATCTTTAATAATTATCCCAGTGCCCTGCTATAACATCTTTAATAATTATCCCAGTGCCCTGCTATAACATCTTTAATAATTATCCCAGTGCCCTGCTATAACATCTTTAATAATTATCCCAGTGCCCTGCTATAACATCTTTAATAATTATCCCAGTGCCCTGCTATAACATCTTTAATAATTATCCCAGTGCCCTGCTATAACATCTTTAATAATTATCCCAGTGCCCTGCTATAACATCTTTAATAATTATCCCAGTGCCCTGCTATAACATCTTTAATAATTATCCCAGTGCCCTGCTATAACATCTTTAATAATTATCCCAGTGCCCTGCTATAACATCTTTAATAATTATCCCAGTGCCCTGCTATAACATCTTTAATAATTATCCCAGTGCCCTGCTATAACATCTTTAATAATTATCCCAGTGCCCTGCTATAACATCTTTAATAATTATCCCAGTGCCCTGCTATAACATCTTTAATAATTATCCCAGTGCCCTGCTATAACATCTTTAATAATTATCCCAGTGCCCTGCTATAACATCTTTAATAATTATCCCAGTGCCCTGCTATAACATCTTTAATAATTATCCCAGTGCCCTGCTATAACATCTTTAATAATTATCCCAGTGCCCTGCTATAACATCTTTAATAATTATCCCAGTGCCCTGCTATAACATCTTTAATAATTATCCCAGTGCCCTGCTATAACATCTTTAATAATTATCCCAGTGCCCTGCTATAACATCTTTAATAATTATCCCAGTGCCCTGCTATAACATCTTTAATAATTATCCCAGTGCCCTGCTATAACATCTTTAATAATTATCCCAGTGCCCTGCTATAACATCTTTAATAATTATCCCAGTGCCCTGCTATAACATCTTTAATAATTATCCCAGTGCCCTGCTATAACATCTTTAATAATTATCCCAGTGCCCTGCTATAACATCTTTAATAATTATCCCAGTGCCCTGCTATAACATCTTTAATAATTATCCCAGTGCCCTGCTATAACATCTTTAATAATTATCCCAGTGCCCTGCTATAACATCTTTAATAATTATCCCAGTGCCCTGCTATAACATCTTTAATAATTATCCCAGTGCCCTGCTATAACATCTTTAATAATTATCCCAGTGCCCTGCTATAACATCTTTAATAATTATCCCAGTGCCCTGCTATAACATCTTTAATAATTATCCCAGTGCCCTGCTATAACATCTTTAATAATTATCCCAGTGCCCTGCTATAACATCTTTAATAATTATCCCAGTGCCCTGCTATAACATCTTTAATAATTATCCCAGTGCCCTGCTATAACATCTTTAATAATTATCCCAGTGCCCTGCTATAACATCTTTAATAATTATCCCAGTGCCCTGCTATAACATCTTTAATAATTATCCCAGTGCCCTGCTATAACATCTTTAATAATTATCCCAGTGCCCTGCTATAACATCTTTAATAATTATCCCAGTGCCCTGCTATAACATCTTTAATAATTATCCCAGTGCCCTGCTATAACATCTTTAATAATTATCCCAGTGCCCTGCTATAACATCTTTAATAATTATCCCAGTGCCCTGCTATAACATCTTTAATAATTATCCCAGTGCCCTGCTATAACATCTTTAATAATTATCCCAGTGCCCTGCTATAACATCTTTAATAATTATCCCAGTGCCCTGCTATAACATCTTTAATAATTATCCCAGTGCCCTGCTATAACATCTTTAATAATTATCCCAGTGCCCTGCTATAACATCTTTAATAATTATCCCAGTGCCCTGCTATAACATCTTTAATAATTATCCCAGTGCCCTGCTATAACATCTTTAATAATTATCCCAGTGCCCTGCTATAACATCTTTAATAATTATCCCAGTGCCCTGCTATAACATCTTTAATAATTATCCCAGTGCCCTGCTATAACATCTTTAATAATTATCCCAGTGCCCTGCTATAACATCTTTAATAATTATCCCAGTGCCCTGCTATAACATCTTTAATAATTATCCCAGTGCCCTGCTATAACATCTTTAATAATTATCCCAGTGCCCTGCTATAACATCTTTAATAATTATCCCAGTGCCCTGCTATAACATCTTTAATAATTATCCCAGTGCCCTGCTATAACATCTTTAATAATTATCCCAGTGCCCTGCTATAACATCTTTAATAATTATCCCAGTGCCCTGCTATAACATCTTTAATAATTATCCCAGTGCCCTGCTATAACATCTTTAATAATTATCCCAGTGCCCTGCTATAATATCTTTAATAATTATCCCAGTGCCCTGCTATAACTTCTTTAATAATTATCCCAGTGCCCTGCTATAACATCTTTAATAAATATCCCAGTGCCCTGCTATAACTACTTTAATAATTATCCCAGTGCCCTGCTATAACATCTTTAATAATTATCCCAGTGCCCTGCTAGAACATCTTTAACAATTATCCCAGTGCCCTGCTATAACATCTTTAACAATTATCCCCGTGCCCTGCTATAACATCTTTAATAATTATCCCAGTGCCCTGCTATAACATCTTTAATAATTATCCCAGTGCCCTGCTATAACATCTTTAATAATTATCCCAGTGCCCTGCTATAACATCTTTAATAATTATCCCAGTGCCCTGCTATAACATCTTTAATAATTATCCCAGTGCCCTGCTATAACATCTTTAATAATTATCCCAGTGCCCTGCTATAACATCTTTAATAATTATCCCAGTGCCCTGCTATAACATCTTTAATAATTATCCCAGTGCCCTGCTATAACATCTTTAATAATTATCCCAGTGCCCTGCTATAACATCTTTAATAATTATCCCAGTGCCCTGCTATAACATCTTTAATAATTATCCCAGTGCCCTGCTATAACATCTTTAATAATTATCCCAGTGCCCTGCTATAACATCTTTAATAATTATCCCAGTGCCCTGCTATAACATCTTTAATAATTATCCCAGTGCCCTGCTATAACATCTTTAATAATTATCCCAGTGCCCTGCTATAACATCTTTAATAATTATCCCAGTGCCCTGCTATAACATCTTTAATAATTATCCCAGTGCCCTGCTATAACATCTTTAATAATTATCCCAGTGCCCTGCTATAACATCTTTAATAATTATCCCAGTGCCCTGCTATAACATCTTTAATAATTATCCCAGTGCCCTGCTATAACATCTTTAATAATTATCCCAGTGCCCTGCTATAACATCTTTAATAATTATCCCAGTGCCCTGCTATAACATCTTTAATAATTATCCCAGTGCCCTGCTATAACATCTTTAATAATTATCCCAGTGCCCTGCTATAACATCTTTAATAATTATCCCAGTGCCCTGCTATAACATCTTTAATAATTATCCCAGTGCCCTGCTATAACATCTTTAATAATTATCCCAGTGCCCTGCTATAACATCTTTAATAATTATCCCAGTGCCCTGCTATAACATCTTTAATAATTATCCCAGTGCCCTGCTATAACTTCTTTAATAATTATCCCAGTGCCCTGCTATAACATCTTTAATAATTATCCCAGTGCCCTGCTATAACATCTTTAATAATTATCCCAGTGCCCTGCTATAACATCTTTAATAATTATCCCAGTGCCCTGCTATAACATCTTTAATAATTATCCCAGTGCCCTGCTATAACATCTTTAATAATTATCCCAGTGCCCTGCTATAACATCTTTAATAATTATCCCAGTGCCCTGCTATAACATCTTTAATAATTATCCCAGTGCCCTGCTATAACATCTTTAATAATTATCCCAGTGCCCTGCTATAACATCTTTAATAATTATCCCAGTGCCCTGCTATAACATCTTTAATAATTATCCCAGTGCCCTGCTATAACATCTTTAATAATTATCCCAGTGCCCTGCTATAACATCTTTAATAATTATCCCAGTGCCCTGCTATAACATCTTTAATAATTATCCCAGTGCCCTGCTATAACATCTTTAATAATTATCCCAGTGCCCTGCTATAACATCTTTAATAATTATCCCAGTGCCCTGCTATAACATCTTTAATAATTATCCCAGTGCCCTGCTATAACATCTTTAATAATTATCCCAGTGCCCTGCTATAACATCTTTAATAATTATCCCAGTGCCCTGCTATAACATCTTTAATAATTATCCCAGTGCCCTGCTATAACATCTTTAATAATTATCCCAGTGCCCTGCTATAACATCTTTAATAATTATCCCAGTGCCCTGCTATAACATCTTTAATAATTATCCCAGTGCCCTGCTATAACATCTTTAATAATTATCCCAGTGCCCTGCTATAACATCTTTAATAATTATCCCAGTGCCCTGCTATAACATCTTTAATAATTATCCCAGTGCCCTGCTATAACATCTTTAATAATTATCCCAGTGCCCTGCTATAACATCTTTAATAATTATCCCAGTGCCCTGCTATAACATCTTTAATAATTATCCCAGTGCCCTGCTATAACATCTTTAATAATTATCCCAGTGCCCTGCTATAACATCTTTAATAATTATCCCAGTGCCCTGCTATAACATCTTTAATAATTATCCCAGTGCCCTGCTATAACATCTTTAATAATTATCCCAGTGCCCTGCTATAACATCTTTAATAATTATCCCAGTGCCCTGCTATAACATCTTTAATAATTATCCCAGTGCCCTGCTATAACATCTTTAATAATTATCCCAGTGCCCTGCTATAACATCTTTAATAATTATCCCAGTGCCCTGCTATAACATCTTTAATAATTATCCCAGTGCCCTGCTATAACATCTTTAATAATTATCCCAGTGCCCTGCTATAACATCTTTAATAATTATCCCAGTGCCCTGCTATAACATCTTTAATAATTATCCCAGTGCCCTGCTATAACATCTTTAATAATTATCCCAGTGCCCTGCTATAACATCTTTAATAATTATCCCAGTGCCCTGCTATAACATCTTTAATAATTATCCCAGTGCCCTGCTATAACATCTTTAATAATTATCCCAGTGCCCTGCTATAACATCTTTAATAATTATCCCAGTGCCCTGCTATAACATCTTTAATAATTATCCCAGTGCCCTGCTATAACATCTTTAATAATTATCCCAGTGCCCTGCTATAACATCTTTAATAATTATCCCAGTGCCCTGCTATAACATCTTTAATAATTATCCCAGTGCCCTGCTATAACATCTTTAATAATTATCCCAGTGCCCTGCTATAACATCTTTAATAATTATCCCAGTGCCCTGCTATAACATCTTTAATAATTATCCCAGTGCCCTGCTATAACATCTTTAATAATTATCCCAGTGCCCTGCTATAACATCTTTAATAATTATCCCAGTGCCCTGCTATAACATCTTTAATAATTATCCCAGTGCCCTGCTATAACATCTTTAATAATTATCCCAGTGCCCTGCTATAACATCTTTAATAATTATCCCAGTGCCCTGCTATAACATCTTTAATAATTATCCCAGTGCCCTGCTATAACATCTTTAATAATTATCCCAGTGCCCTGCTATAACATCTTTAATAATTATCCCAGTGCCCTGCTATAACATCTTTAATAATTATCCCAGTGCCCTGCTATAACATCTTTAATAATTATCCCAGTGCCCTGCTATAACATCTTTAATAATTATCCCAGTGCCCTGCTATAACATCTTTAATAATTATCCCAGTGCCCTGCTATAACATCTTTAATAATTATCCCAGTGCCCTGCTATAACATCTTTAATAATTATCCCAGTGCCCTGCTATAACATCTTTAATAATTATCCCAGTGCCCTGCTATAACATCTTTAATAATTATCCCAGTGCCCTGCTATAACATCTTTAATAATTATCCCAGTGCCCTGCTATAACATCTTTAATAATTATCCCAGTGCCCTGCTATAACATCTTTAATAATTATCCCAGTGCCCTGCTATAACATCTTTAATAATTATCCCAGTGCCCTGCTATAACATCTTTAATAATTATCCCAGTGCCCTGCTATAACATCTTTAATAATTATCCCAGTGCCCTGCTATAACATCTTTAATAATTATCCCAGTGCCCTGCTATAACATCTTTAATAATTATCCCAGTGCCCTGCTATAACATCTTTAATAATTATCCCAGTGCCCTGCTATAACATCTTTAATAATTATCCCAGTGCCCTGCTATAACATCTTTAATAATTATCCCAGTGCCCTGCTATAACATCTTTAATAATTATCCCAGTGCCCTGCTATAACATCTTTAATAATTATCCCAGTGCCCTGCTATAACATCTTTAATAATTATCCCAGTGCCCTGCTATAACATCTTTAATAATTATCCCAGTGCCCTGCTATAACATCTTTAATAATTATCCCAGTGCCCTGCTATAACATCTTTAATAATTATCCCAGTGCCCTGCTATAACATCTTTAATAATTATCCCAGTGCCCTGCTATAACATCTTTAATAATTATCCCAGTGCCCTGCTATAACATCTTTAATAATTATCCCAGTGCCCTGCTATAACATCTTTAATAATTATCCCAGTGCCCTGCTATAACATCTTTAATAATTATCCCAGTGCCCTGCTATAACATCTTTAATAATTATCCCAGTGCCCTGCTATAACATCTTTAATAATTATCCCAGTGCCCTGCTATAACATCTTTAATAATTATCCCAGTGCCCTGCTATAACATCTTTAATAATTATCCCAGTGCCCTGCTATAACATCTTTAATAATTATCCCAGTGCCCTGCTATAACATCTTTAATAATTATCCCAGTGCCCTGCTATAACATCTTTAATAATTATCCCAGTGCCCTGCTATAACATCTTTAATAATTATCCCAGTGCCCTGCTATAACATCTTTAATAATTATCCCAGTGCCCTGCTATAACTTCTTTAATAATTATCCCAGTGCCCTGCTATAACATCTTTAATAATTATCCCAGTGCCCTGCTATAACATCTTTAATAATTATCCCAGTGCCCTGCTATAACATCTTTAATAATTATCCCAGTGCCCTGCTATAACTTCTTTAATAATTATCCCAGTGCCCTGCTATAACATCTTTAATAATTATCCCAGTGCCCTGCTATACCTTCTTTAATAATTATCCCAGTGCCCAGCTATAACATCTTTAATAATTATCCCAGTGCCCTGCTATACCTTCTTTAATAATTATCCCAGTGCCCTGCTATAACATCTTTAATAATTATCCCAGTGCCCAGCTATAACATCTTTAATAATTATCCCAGTGCCCTGATATAACATCTTTAATAATTATCCCAGTGCCCTGCTATACCTTCTTTAATAATTATCCCAGTGCTCTGCTATGACATCTTTAATAATTGTCCCAGTGCCCTGCTATACCATCTTTAATAATTATCCCAGTGCCCTGCTATAACATCTTTAATAATGATCCCATTGCCCTGATATAACATCATTATTAATTATCCCAGTGCCCTGCTATACCATCTTTAATAATTATCCCAGTGCCCTGCTATAACATCTTTAATAATTATCCCAGTGCCCTGCTATAACATCTTTAATAATTATCCCAGTGCCCTGATATAACATCTTTAATAATTATCCCAGTGCCCTGATATAACATCTTTAATAATTATCCCAGTGCCCTGCTATAACATCTTTAATAATTATCCCAGTGCCCTGCTATAACATCTTTAATAATTATCCCAGTGCCCTGCTATAACATCTTTAATAATTATCCCAGTGCCCTGCTATAACCTCTTTAATAATTATCCCAGTGCCCTGCTATAACATCTTTAATAATTATCCCAGTGCCCTGCTATAACATCTTTAATAATTATCCCAGTGCCCTGCTATAACATCTTTAATAATTATCCCAGTGCCCTGCTATAACATCTTTAATAATTATCCCAGTGCCCTGCTATAACATCTTTAATAATTATCCCAGTGCCCTGCTATAACATCTTTAATAATTATCCCAGTGCCCTGCTATAACATCTTTAATAATTATCCCAGTGCCCTGATATAACATCTTTAATAATTATCCCAGTGCCCTGATATAACATCATTAATAATTATCCCAGTGCCCTGATATAACATCTTTAATAATTATCCCAGTGCCCTGCTATAACTTCTTTAATAATTATCCCAGTGCCCTGATATAACATCATTAATAATTATCCCAGTGCCTTGCTATACCTTCTTTAATAATTATCCCAGTGCCCTGCTATAACATCTTTAATAATTATCCCAGTGCCCTGCTATACCTTCTTTAATAATTATCCCAGTGTCCTGCTATAACATCTTTAATAATTATCCCAGTTCCCTGCTATACCTTCTTTAATAATTATCCCAGTGCCCTGCTATAACATCTTTAATAATTATCCCAGTGCCCTGCTATACCTTCTTTAATAATTATCCCAGTGCCCTGCTATAACATCTTTACTAATTATCCCAGTGCCCTGCTATACCTTCTTTAATAATTATCCCAGTGCCCTGCTATACATCTTTAATAATTATCCCAGTGCCCTGCTATACCTTCTTTAATAATTATCCCAGTGCCCTGCTATACCTTCTTTAATAATTATCCCAGTGCCCTGCTATAACATCTTTAATAATTATCCCAGTGCCCTGCTATACCTTCTTTAATAATTATCCCAGTGCCCTGCCATAACATCTTTAATAATTATCCCAGTGCCCTGCTATAACATCTTTAATAATTATCCCAGTGCCCTGCTATAACATCTTTAATAATTATCCCAGTGCCCTGCTATAACTTCTTTAATAATTATCCCAGTGCCCTGCTATACCTTCTTTAATAATTATCCCAGTGCCCTGCCATAACATCTTTAATAATTATCCCAGTGCCCTGCTATAACATCTTTAATAATTATCCCAGTGCCCTGATATAACATCTTTAATAATTATCCCAGTGCCCTGATATAACATCATTAATAATTATCCCAGTGCCCTGCTATAACATCTTTAATAATTATCCCAGTGCCCTGCTATAACATCTTTAATAATTATCCCAGTGCCCTGCTATAACATCTTTAATAATTATCCCAGTGCCCTGCTATAACATCTTTAATAATTATCCCAGTGCCCTGCTATAACATCTTTAATAATTATCCCAGTGCCCTGCTATAACATCTTTAATAATTATCCCAGTGCCCTGCTATAACATCTTTAATAATTATCCCAGTGCCCTGCTATAACATCTTTAATAATTATCCCAGTGCCCTGCTATAACATCTTTAATAATTATCCCAGTGCCCTGCTATAACATCTTTAATAATTATCCCAGTGCCCTGCTATACCATCTTTAATAATTATCCCAGTGCCCTGCTATAACATCTTTAATAATTATCCCAGTGCCCTGCTATAACATCTTTAATAATTATCCCAGTGCCCTGCTATAACATCTTTAATAATTATCCCAGTGCCCTGCTATAACATCTTTAATAATTATCCCAGTGCCCTGCTATAACTTCTTTAATAATTATCCCAGTGCCCTGCTATAACATCTTTAATAATTATCCCAGTGCCCTGCTATAACATCTTTAATAATTATCCCAGTGCCCTGCTATAACATCTTTAATAATTATCCCAGTGCCCTGCTATAACATCTTTAATAATTATCCCAGTGCCCTGCTATAACATCTTTAATAATTATCCCAGTGCCCTGCTATAACATCTTTAATAATTATCCCAGTGCCCTGCTATAACATCTTTAATAATTATCCCAGTGCCCTGCTATAACATCTTTAATAATTATCCCAGTGCCCTGCTATAACATCTTTAATAATTATCCCAGTGCCCTGCTATAACATCTTTAATAATTATCCCAGTGCCCTGCTATAACTTCTTTAATAATTATCCCAGTGCCCTGCTATAACATCTTTAATAATTATCCCAGTGCCCTGCTATAACATCTTTAATAATTATCCCAGTGCCCTGCTATAACATCTTTAATAATTATCCCAGTGCCCTGCTATAACATCTTTAATAATTATCCCAGTGCCCTGCTATACCTTCTTTAATAATTATCCCAGTGCCCTGCTATAACATCTTTAATAATTATCCCAGTGCCCTGCTATAACTTCTTTAATAATTATCCCAGTGCCCTGCTATAACATCTTTAATAATTATCCCAGTGCCCTGCTATACCTTCTTTAATAATTATCCCAGTGCCCTGCTATAACATCTTTAATAATTATCCCAGTGCCCTGCTATACCTTCTTTAATAATTATCCCAGTGCCCTGCTATAACATCTTTAATAATTATCCCAGTGCCCTGCTATACCTTCTTTAATAATTATCCCAGTGCCCTGCTATAACATCTTTAATAATTATCCCAGTGCCCTGCTATAACATCTTTAATAATTATCCCAGTGCCCTGCTATAACATCTTTAATAATTATCCCAGTGCCCTGCTATAACATCTTTAATAATTATCCCAGTGCCCTGCTATAACATCTTTAATAATTATCCCAGTGCCCTGCTATAACATCTTTAATAATTATCCCAGTGCCCTGCTATAACATCTTTAATAATTATCCCAGTGCCCTGCTATAACATCTTTAATAATTATCCCAGTGCCCTGCTATACCTTCTTTAATAATTATCCCAGTGCCCTGCTATAACATCTTTAATAATTATCCCAGTGCCCTGCTATAACATCTTTAATAATTATCCCAGTGCCCTGCTATAACATCTTTAATAATTATCCAGTGCCCTGCTATAACATCTTTAATAATTATCCCAGTGCCCTGCTATAACATCTTTAATAATTATCCCAGTGCCCTGCTATAACATCTTTAATAATTATCCCAGTGCCCTGCTATTACATCTTTAATAATTATCCCAGTGCCCTGCTATAACATCTTTAATAATTATCCCAGTGCCCTGCTATACCTTCTTTAATAATTATCCCAGTGCCCTGCTATAACATCTTTAATAATTATCCCAGTGCCCTGCTATAACATCTTTAATAATTATCCCAGTGCCCTGCTATAACATCTTTAATAATTATCCCAGTGCCCTGCTATAACATCTTTAATAATTATCCCAGTGCCCTGCTATAACATCTTTAATAATTATCCCAGTGCCCTGCTATACCTTCTTTAATAATTATCCCAGTGCCCTGCTATAACATCTTTAATAATTATCCCAGTGCCCTGCTATACCTTCTTTAATAATTATCCCAGTGCCCTGCCATAACATCTTTAATAATTATCCCAGTGCCCTGCTATACCTTCTTTAATAATTATCCCAGTGCCCTGCTATAACATCTTTAATAATTATCGCAATGCCCTGCTATTCCTTCTCTAATAATTATCCCAGTGCCCTACTATAAAATCTTTAATAATTATCGCAGTGCCCTGCTATAACATCTTTAATAATTATCCCAGTGCCCTGCTATAACATCTTTAATAATTATCCCAGTGCCCTGCTATAACATCTTTAATAATTATCCCAGTGCTCTGATATAACATCTTTACTAATTATCCCAGTGCCCTGCTATAACATCTTTAATAATTATCCCAGTGCCCTGCTATACCTTCTTTAATAATTATCCCAGTGCCCTGCTATAACATCTTTAATAATTATCCCAGTGCCCTGCTATAACATCTTTAATAATTATCCCAGTGCCCTGCTATAACATCTTTAATAATTATCCCAGTGCCCTGCTATACCTTCTTTAATAATTATCCCAGTGCCCTGCTATAACATCTTTAATAATTATCCCAGTGCCCTGCTATACCTTCTTTAATAATTATCCCAGTGCCCTGCTATAACATCTTTAATAATTATCCCAGTGCCCTGCTATAACATCTTTAATAATTATCCCAGTGCCCTGCTATAACATCTTTAATAATTATCCCAATGCCCTGCTATACCTTCTTTAATAATTATCCCAGTGCCCTGCTATAACATCTTTAATAATTATCCCAGTGCCCTGCTATAACATCTTTAATAATTATCCCAGTGCCCTGCTATAACATCTTTAATAATTATCCCAGTGCCCTGCTATAACATCTTTAATAATTATCCCAGTGCCCTGCTATAACATCTTTAATAATTATCCCAGTGCCCTGCTATAACATCTTTAATAATTATCCCAGTGCCCTGCTATAACATCTTTAATAATTATCCCAGTGCCCTGCTATAACATCTTTAATAATTATCCCAGTGCCCTGCCATAACATCTTTAATAATTATCCCAGTGCCCTGCTATAACATCTTTAATAATTATCCCAGTGCCCTGCTATAACATCTTTAATAATTATCCCAGTGCCCTGCTATAACATCTTTAATAATTATCCCAGTGCCCTGCTATAACATCTTTAATAATTATCCCAGTGCCCTGCTATAACATCTTTAATAATTATCCCAGTGCCCTGCTATAACATCTTTAATAATTATCCCAGTGCCCTGCTATAACATCTTTAATAATTATCCCAGTGCCCTGCTATAACATCTTTAATAATTATCCCAGTGCCCTGCTATAACATCTTTAATAATTATCCCAGTGCCCTGCTATAACATCTTTAATAATTATCCCAGTGCCCTGCTATAACATCTTTAATAATTATCCCAGTGCCCTGCTATAACATCTTTAATAATTATCCCAGTGCCCTGCTATAACTTCTTTAATAATTATCCCAGTGCCCTGCTATAACATCTTTAATAATTATCCCAGTGCCCTGCTATAACTTCTTTAATAATTATCCCAGTGCCCTGCTATAACATCTTTAATAATTATCCCAGTGCCCTGCTATACCTTCTTTAATAATTATCCCAGTGCCCTGCTATAACATCTTTAATAATTATCCCAGTGCCCTGCTATAACATCTTTAATAATTATCCCAGTGCCCTGCTATAACATCTTTAATAATTATCCCAGTGCCCTGCTATAACATCTTTAATAATTATCCCAGTGCCCTGCTATAACATCTTTAATAATTATCCCAGTGCCCTGCTATAACATCTTTAATAATTATCCCAGTGCCCTGCTATAACATCTTTAATAATTATCCCAGTGCCCTGCTATAACATCTTTAATAATTATCCCAGTGCCCTGCTATAACATCTTTAATAATTATCCCAGTGCCCTGCTATAACATCTTTAATAATTATCCCAGTGCCCTGCTATAACATCTTTAATAATTATCCCAGTGCCCTGCTATAACATCTTTAATAATTATCCCAGTGCCCTGCTATAACTTCTTTAATAATTATCCCAGTGCCCTGCTATAACATCTTTAATAATTATCCCAGTGCCCTGCTATAACATCTTTAATAATTATCCCAGTGCCCTGCTATAACATCTTTAATAATTATCCCAGTGCCCTGCTATAACATCTTTAATAATTATCCCAGTGCCCTGCTATAACATCTTTAATAATTATCCCAGTGCCCTGCTATACCTTCTTTAATAATTCTCCCAGTGCCCTGCTATAACATCTTTAATAATCATCCCAGTGCCCTGCTATAACATCTTTAATAATTATCCCAGTGCCCTGCTATAACATCTTTAATAATTATCCCAGTGCCCTGCTATAACATCTTTAATAATTATCCCAGTGCCCTGCTATAACATCTTTAATAATTATCCCAGTTCCCTGCTATACCTTCTTTAATAATTATCCCAGTGCCCTGCTATACCTTCTTTAATAATTATCCCAGTGCCCTGCTATAACATCTTTAATAATTATCCCAGTGCCCTGCTATACCTTCTTTAATAATTATCCCAGTGCCCTGCTATAACATCTTTAATAATTATCCCAGTGCCCTGCTATAACATCTTTAATAATTATCCCAGTGCCCTGCTATACCTTCTTTAATAATTATCCCAGTGCCCTGCTATAACATCTTTAATAATTATCCCAGTGCCCTGCTATACCTTCTTTAATAATTATCCCAGTGCCCTGCTATAACATCTTTAATAATTATCCCAGTGCCCTGCTATACATCTTTAATAATTATCCCAGTGCCCTGCTATAACATCTTTAATAATTATCCCAGTGCCCTGCTATACCTTCTTTAATAATTATCCCAGTGCCCTGCTATAACATCTTTAATAATTATCCCAGTGCCCTGCTATACCTTCTTTAATAATTATCCCAGTGCCCTGCTATAACATCTTTAATAATTATCCCAGTGCCCTGCTATACCTTCTTTAATAATTATCCCAGTGCCCTGCTATAACATCTTTAATAATTATCCCAGTGCCCTGCTATACCTTCTTTAATAATTATCCCAGTGCCCTGCTATAACATCTTTAATAATTATCCCAGTGCCCTGCTATACCTTCTTTAATAATTATCCCAGTGCCCTGCTATAACATCTTTAATAATTATCCCAGTGCCCTGCTATACCTTCTTTAATAATTATCCCAGTGCCCTGCTATAACATCTTTAATAATTATCCCAGTGCCCTGCTATAACATCTTTAATAATTATCCCAGTGCCCTGCTATAACATCTTTAATTATTATCCCAGTGCCCTGCTATAACATCTTTAATAATTATCCCAGTGCCCTGCTATAACATCTTTAATTATTATCCCAGTGCCCTGCTATAACATCTTCAATAATTATCCCAGTGCCCTGCTATAACATCTTTAATAATTATCCCAGTGCCCTGCTATAACATCTTTAATAATTATCCCAGTGCCCTGCTATAACATCTTTAATAATTATCCCAGTGCCCTGCTATAACATCTTTAATAATTATCCCAGTGCCCTGCTATAACATCTTTAATTATTATCCCAGTGCCCTGCTATAACATCTTCAATAATTATCCCAGTGCCCTGCTATAACATCTTTAATAATTATCCCAGTGCACTGCTATAACATATTTAATAATTATCCCAATGCCCTGCTATACCTTCTTTATTAATTATCCCAGTGCCCTGCTAGAACATCTTTACTAATTATCCCAGTGCCCTGCTATAACATCTTTAATAATTATCCCAGTGCCCTGCTATAACATCTTTAATAATTATCCCAGTGCCCTGCTATAACATCTTTAATAATTATCCCAGTGCCCTGCTATAACATCTTTAATAATTATCCCAGTGCCCTGCTATAACATCTTTAATAATTATCCCAGTGCCCTGCTATAACATCTTTAATAATTATCCCAGTGCCCTGCTATACATCTTTAATAATTATCCCAGTGCCCTGCTATAACATCTTTAATAATTATCCCAGTGCCCTGCTATAACTTCTTTAATAATTATCCCAGTGCCCTGCTATAACATCTTTAATAATTATCCCAGTGCCCTGCTATAACTACTTTAATAATTATCCCAGTGCCCTGCTATAACATCTTTAATAATTATCCCAGTGCCCTGCTATAACATCTTTAATAATTATCCCAGTGCCCTGCTATAACATCTTTAATAATTATCCCAGTGCCGTGCTATAACATCTTCAATTATTATCCCAGTGCCCTGCTATAACATCTTTAATAATTATCCCAGTGCCCTGCTATAACATCTTTAATAATTATCCCAGTGCCCTGCTATACCTTCTTTAATAATTATCCCAGTGCCCTGCTATAACATCTTTAATAATTATCACAGTGCCCTGCTATACCTTCTTTAATAATTATCCCAGTTCCCTGCTATAACATCTTTAATAATTATCCCAGTGCCCTGCTATAACTTCTTTAATAATTATCCCAGTGCCCTGCTATAACATCTTTAATAATTATCCCAGTGCCCTGCTATAACATCTTTAATAATTATCCCAGTGCCCTGCTATAACATCTTTAATAATTATCCCAGTGCCCTGCTATAACATCTTTAATAATTATCCCAGTGCCCTGCTATAACATCTTTAATAATTATCCCAGTGCCCTGCTATAACATCTTTAATAATTATCCCAGTGCCCTGCTATAACATCTTTAATAATTATCCCAGTGCCCTGCTATAACATCTTTAATAATTATCCCAGTGCCCTGCTATACCTTCTTTAATAATTATCCCAGTGCCCTGCTATAACATCTTTAATAATTATCCCAGTGCCCTGCTATACCTTCTTTAATAATTATCCCAGTTCCCTGCTATAACATCTTTAATAATTATCCCAGTGCCCTGCTATACCTTCTTTAATAATTATCCCAGTGCCCTGCCATAACATCGTTAATAATTTTCCAAGTGCCCTGCTATAACATCTTTAATAATTATCCCAGTGCCCTGCCATAACATCTTTAATAATTATCCCAGTGCCCTGCTATAACATCTTTAATAATTATCCCAGTGCCCTGCTATACCTTCTTTAATAATTATCCCAGTGCCATGCTACAACATCTTTAATAATTATCCCAGTGCCCTGCTATACCTTCTTTAATAATTATCCCAGTGCCCTGCTATAACATCTTTAATAATTATCCCAGTGCCCTGCTATACCTTCTTTAATAATTATCCCAGTGTCCTGCTATAACATCTTTAATAATTATCCCAGTGCCCTGCTATACCTTCTTTAATAATTATCCCAGTGCCCTGCTATAACATCTTTAATAATTATCCCAGTGCCCTGCTATACCTTCTTTAATAATTATCCCAGTGCCCTGCTATAACATCTTTAATAATTATCCCAGTGCCCTGCTATACCTTCTTTAATAATTATCCCAGTGCCCTGCTATACCTTCTTTAATAATTATCCCAGTGCCCTGCTATACCTTCTTTAATAATTATCCCAGTGCCCTGATATAACATCATTAATAATTATCCCAGTGCCCTGCTATACCTTCTTTAATAATTATCCCAGTGCTCTGCTATAACATCTTTAATAATTATCCCAATGCCCTGCTATACCTTCTTTAATAATTATCCCAGTGCCCTGCTATAACATCTTTAATAATTATCCCAGTGCCCTGCTATAACATCTTTAATAAGTATCCCAGTGCCCTGCTATAACATCTTTAATAATTATCCCAGTGCCCTGCTATACCTTCTTTAATAATTATCCCAGTGCCCTGCTATAACATCTTTAATAATTATCCCAGTGCCCTGCTATAACATCTTTAATAATTTTCCCAGTGCCCTGCTATACCTTCTTTAATAATTATCCCAGTGCCCTGCTATAACATCTTTAATAATTATCCCAGTGCCCTGCCATAACATCTTTAATAATTATCCCAGTGCCCTGCTATAATATCTTTAATAATTATCCCAGTGCCCTGCTATAACATCTTTAATTATTATCCCAGTGCCCTGCTATACCTTCTTTAATAATTATCCCAGTGCTCTGCTATAACATCTTTAATAATTATCCCAGTGCCCTGCTATAACATCTTTAATAATTATCCCAGTGCCCTGCCATAACATCTTTAATAATTATCCCAGTGCCCTGCTATAATATCTTTAATAATTATCCCAGTGCCCTGCTATAACATCTTTAATTATTATCCCAGTGCCCTGCTATACCTTCTTTAATAATTATCCCAGTGCCCTGCCATAACATCGTTAATAATTTTCCAAGTGCCCTGCTATAACATCTTTAATAATTATCCCAGTGCCCTGCTATAACATCTTTAATAATTATCCCTGTGCCCTGATATAACTTCTTCAATAATTAGCCCAGTGCCCTGCTATAACATCTTTAATAATTATCCCAGTGCCCTGCTATACCTTCTTTAATAATTATCCCAGTGCCCTGCTATAACATCTTTAATAATTATCCCAGTGCCCTGCTATAACATCTTTAATAATTATCCCAGTGCCCTGCTATAACATCTTTAATAATTATCCCAGTGCCCTGCTATAACATCTTTAATAATTATCCCAGTGCCCTGCTATACCTTCTTTAATAATTATCCCAGTGCCCTGCTATAACATCTTTAATAATTATCCCAGTGCCCTGCTATACCTTCTTTAATAATTATCCCAGTGCCCTGCTATAACATCTTTAATAATTATCCCAGTGCCCTGCTATACCTTCTTTAATAATTATCCCAGTGCCCTGCTATAACATCTTTAATAATTATCCCAGTGCCCTGCTATAACATCTTTAATAATTATCCCAGTGCCCTGCTATAACATCTTTAATAATTATCCCAGTGCCCTGCTATAACATCTTTAATAATTATCCCAGTGCCCTGCTATAACATCTTTAATAATTATCCCAGTGCCTTGCTATACCTTCTTTAATAATTATCCCAGTGCCCTGCTATTACATCTTTAATAATTATCCCAGTGCCCTGCTATACCTTCTTTATTAATTATCCCAGTGCCCTGCTATAACATCTTTAATAATTATCCCAGTGCCCTGCTATAACATCTTTAATAATTATCCCAGTGCCCTGCTATAACATCTTTAATAATTATCCCAGTGCCCTGCTATAACATCTTTAATAATTATCCCAGTGCCCTGCTATAACATCTTTAATAATTATCCCAGTGCCCTGCTATAACATCTTTAATAATTATCCCAGTGCCCTGCTATAACATCTTTAATAATTATCCCAGTGCCCTGCTATAATACCTTTAATAATTATCCCAGTGCCCTGCTATAACATCTTTAATTATTATCCCAGTGCCCTGCTATACCCTCTTTAATAATTATCCCAGTGCCCTGCTATAACATCTTTAATAATTATCCCAGTGCCCTGCTATAACATCTTTAATAATTATCCCAGTGCCCTGCTATAACATCTTTAATAATTATCCCAGTGCCCTGCTATACCTTCTTTAATAATTATCACAGTGCCCTGCTATACCTTCTTTAATAATTATCCCAGTGCCCTGCTATAACATCTTTAATAATTATCCCAGTGCCCTGCTATACCTTCTTTAATAATTATCCCAGTGCCCTGCTATAACATCTTTAATAATTATCCCAGTGCCCTGCTATAACATCTTTAATAATTATCCCAGTGCCCTGCTATAACATCTTTAATAATTATCCCAGTGCCCTGCTATAACATCTTTAATAATTATCCCAGTGCCCTGCTATACCTTCTTTAATAATTATCCCAGTGTCCTGCTATAACATCTTTAATAATTATCCCAGTGCCCTGCTATACCTACTTTAATAATTATCCCAGTGCCCTGCTATAACATCTTTAATAATTATCCCAGTGCCCTGCTATACCTTCTTTAATAATTATCCCAGTGTCCTGCTATAACATCTTTAATAATTATCCCAGTTCCCTGCTATACCTTCTTTAATAATTATCCCAGTGCCCTGCTATAACATCTTTAATAATTATCACAGTGCCCTGCTATACCTTCTTTAATAATTATCCCAGTTCCCTGCTATAACATCTTTAATAATTATCCCAGTGCCCTGCTATACCTTCTTTAATAATTATCCCAGTGCCCTGCTATACCTTCTTTAATAATTATCCCAGTGCCCTGCTATACCTTCTTTAATAATTATCCCAGTGCCCTGATATAACATCATTAATAATTATCCCAGTGCCCTGCTATACCTTCTTTAATAATTATCCCAGTGCTCTGCTATAACATCTTTAATAATTATCCCAGTGCCCTGCTATACCTTCTTTAATAATTATCCCAGTGCCCTGCTATAACATCTTTAATAATTATCCCAGTGCCCTGCTATAACATCTTTAATAAGTATCCCAGTGCCCTGCTATAACATCTTTAATAAGTATCCCAGTGCCCTGCTATAACATGTTTAATAATTATCCCAGTGCCCTGCTATACCTTCTTTAATAATTATCCCAGTGCCCTGCTATAACATCTTTAATAATTATCCCAGTGCCCTGCTATAACATCTTTAATAATTTTCCCAGTGCCCTGCTATACCTTCTTTAATAATTATCCCAGTGCCCTGCTATAACATCTTTAATAATTATCCCAGTGCCCTGCCATAACATCTTTAATAATTATCCCAGTGCCCTGCTATAATATCTTTAATAATTATCCCAGTGCCCTGCTATAACATCTTTAATTATTATCCCAGTGCCCTGCTATACCTTCTTTAATAATTATCCCACTGCTCTGCTATAACATCTTTAATAATTATCCCAGTGCCCTGCTATAACATCTTTAATAATTATCCCAGTGCCCTGCCATAACATCTTTAATAATTATCCCAGTGCCCTGCTATAATATCTTTAATAATTATCCCAGTGCCCTGCTATAACATCTTTAATTATTATCCCAGTGCCCTGCTATACCTTCTTTGATAATTATCCCAGTGCCCTGCCATAACATCGTTAATAATTTTCCAAGTGCCCTGCTATAACATCTTTAATAATTATCCCAGTGCCCTGCTATAACATCTTTAATAATTATCCCTGTGCCCTGATATAACTTCTTCAATAATTAGCCCAGTGCCCTGCTATAACATCTTTAATAATTATCCCAGTGCCCTGATATACCTTCTTTAATAATTATCCCAGTGCCCTGCTATACCATCTTTAATAATTTTCCCAGTGCCCTGCTATACCTTCTTTAATAATTATCCCAGTGCCCTGCTATAACATCTTTAATAATTATCCCAGTGCCCTGCCATAACATCTTTAATAATTATCCCAGTGCCCTGCTATAATATCTTTAATAATTATCCCAGTGCCCTGCTATAACATCTTTAATTATTATCCCAGTGCCCTGCTATACCTTCTTTAATAATTATCCCAGTGCTCTGCTATAACATCTTTAATAATTATCCCATTGCCCTGCTATACCTTCTTTAATAATTATCCCAGTGCCCTGCTATAACATTTTTAATAATTATCCCAGTGCCCTGCTATACCTTCTTTGATAATTATCCCAGTGCCCTGCCATAACATCGTTAATAATTTTCCAAGTGCCCTGCTATAACATCTTTAATAATTATCCCAGTGCCCTGCTATAACATCTTTAATAATTATCCCTGTGCCCTGATATAACTTCTTCAATAATTAGCCCAGTGCCCTGCTATAACATCTTTAATAATTATCCCAGTGCCCTGATATACCTTCTTTAATAATTATCCCAGTGCCCTGCTATACCATCTTTAATAATTTTCCCAGTGCCCTGCTATACCTTCTTTAATAATTATCCCAGTGCCCTGCTATAACATCTTTAATAATTATCCCAGTGCCCTGCCATAACATCTTTAATAATTATCCCAGTGCCCTGCTATAATATCTTTAATAATTATCCCAGTGCCCTGCTATAACATCTTTAATTATTATCCCAGTGCCCTGCTATACCTTCTTTAATAATTATCCCAGTGCTCTGCTATAACATCTTTAATAATTATCCCATTGCCCTGCTATACCTTCTTTAATAATTATCCCAGTGCCCTGCTATAACATTTTTAATAATTATCCCAGTGCCCTGCTATAACATCTTTAATAATTATCCCATTGCCCTGCTATACCTTCTTTAATAATTATCCCAGTGCCCTGCTATAACATTTTTAATAATTATCACAGTGCCCTGCTATACCTTCTTTAATAATTATCCCAGTGCCCTGCTATAACATCTTTAATAATTATCCCATTGCCCTGCTATACCTTCTTTAATAATTATCCCAGTGCCCTGCTATAACATTTTTAATAATTATCACAGTGCCCTGCTATACCTTCTTTAATAATTATCCCATTGCCCTGCTATACCTTCTTTAATAATTATCCCAGTGCCCTGCTATAACATCGTTAATAATTATCCCAGTGCCCTGCTATAACATCTTTAATAATTATCCCAGTGCCCTGCTATAACATCTTTAATAATTATCCCTGTGCCCTGATATAACTTCTTCAATAATTAGCCCAGTGCCCTGCTATAACATCTTTAATAATTATCCCAGTGCCCTGATATACCTTCTTTAATAATTATCCCAGTGCCCTGCTATACCATCTTTAATAATTTTCCCAGTGCCCTGCTATACCTTCTTTAATAATTATCCCAGTGCCCTGCTATAACATCTTTAATAATTATCCCACTGCCCTGCCATAACATCTTTAATAATTATCCCAGTGCCCTGCTATAATATCTTTAATAATTATCCCAGTGCCCTGCTATAACATCTTTAATTATTATCCCAGTGCCCTGCTATACCTTCTTTAATAATTATCCCAGTGCTCTGCTATAACATCTTTAATAATTATCCCATTGCCCTGCTATACCTTCTTTAATAATTATCCCAGTGCCCTGCTATAACATTTTTAATAATTATCCCAGTGCCCTGCTATAACATCTTTAATAATTATCCCATTGCCCTGCTATACCTTCTTTAATAATTATCCCAGTGCCCTGCTATAACATTTTTAATAATAGCTTCTAACATTTTCCCAATGATGTTAAGCTAACTGACCTGTAGTTTCCTCTTCTCTGTCCCCTTCCCTTTTTGAATAAAGGAGTTACATTTGCTTTCTTCCAATCTGATGTGACCTTCCCTGAATCAGGGGGTTTTGGAAAATTAAAACCTGTGCATCAACTATCTCACTAGGCACTCCTTTTAAGACCCTAGGGTGAAGTCCATCAGGACCCGGGCATTTGTCAGCCCAGGGCTCCAACAATTTACTTAATTGCAATCTGGTGACTGTAATTTTCCTGAGTTCCTCTATCCCTTCCATTTCCTGGTTTATCGCTACTTCTGGGATGTAACTTATATCCTCTATAGTGAAAAATGATGCAAAATACCTGTTCAATTCATCTGTCATCTCCCTATTTCCCATTATCAATTCTCCAGACTCACACTCTATAGGACCAATGCTCACTTTATTAACTCTTTTCTTTTTTAAATATCTATAGAAACTCTTACTCTTTGTTTTTATATTTCTGGCTCGCTTTCTCTCATACTCTAAATTTTCCCTCCTTATTAATCTTTTAATCATCCCATTTATGTGTACTCTCTGCTTACTGTGAGCTAAGCAAACCTCTATCCAAGCTGACCTGTTACCCCCTACACCAGGAGCTCTTATTTTGTGCAGTAAACTTTGATGTGCAGCCATCAGCAAGCATCCCTCCTCCTGACCTGTGGTGCCAGCTATATAGTCTACATGCCTTAAATATTGGCTGATTAAATCACGTTCCTCCTGCTGCCTTTAACTGGCTGAGTACCGACCATACTCAACCAACCCGTGCTTGCAAAACCCAAAACAAAACACCCACTGTTCAATGTCACTCTGTGATTGGACAGTATTTGCTGAGCAATCCTGAGCGTGCTAATCGTTACACTAACAACTAACACAATCAGTCAAGCTCATAATGTGGCTCATTTACCCCTGCTAGAAGTGACGCACATTCATACCCAGGGACCTGTTTCTGTAAACAAAAGGAATATGTTCAAACATTATATCTTTGTTAATTGCTTGGGAGTCAACATCTTGGCCAATCAGTGACAACTTGCCAACCAATGTTAGGAAATAGAGAAAATTTAAGTAAGTTCTATGTGTATTTGGGTTGTGTGTATTTGGGGTGTGTTAGGAATAGGGTATATCTTTAAGTTACGTTTAATTTGTGTTCCTGTATTTGTGCGTTAAGAAAAGGGGAAGGTGAGTTTTAGTTTCATTTTAAAAGATGCCTGGATTTTAATGAAAGTTTTATGACTCTTGATGGGAAGATAAAGCAAACACAAGGTAGAAAAAAAGCTGTGCTGTTGCTGAGCAACAGGAGGTCCCACAGAGACAGAAAAGTAATTTCAGTTCAGCTGAAGTGAGCTGCATCTGTTTGGGGTGATATCTGTCACTTGGTTTCACAGTGCGGTGTGTCTGACCCACAGGTTGTCTATTGGTTTACATGAACTGTGTACTTACTGTGAACATGAGAGCATAAGATAGCTTTTGTAAGTTGTGTTATCATTATAAATCTGTATCTATCTGTAAAGGTGTAGTTGTGGGTAAAGGAGTATTGTAATATAGTTCTTCTTTTCTTGTTGAATAAATGTTTTATGCTTTGTTAAGAGTTCACCAGCTGACTCCTGTGACTCTGTTCAGTAGCCGCTTTCCATGTTTCTAAACAAACAAATAAAAGTTTGGATTTATGAAGCCGGCTTCCACTCAGGCTTGTCCAGGGGTAACCTCAGCTGGGATCGTACCTTCTCTCCCGTACTATAAATTGTTCTGATATTCTTGGGGAGGATTTTTCCCTTGTCAGGGGGCTGGATGGGGGTGGGAGGGGGAGGTCAGGAAGCTGTTTGCCACCTGCGATCGGGGCCAGGCCACGATTTCATGCTGGTGGGCTAATTAATGGCCACCCAGTGTGAAATGTGAGCGGCAGTACTGAGCGACTTTGTGTGTTGGGTGGTGAAGGAGGGCGAGTGTGAATTTGAAAATCTCCCTGAGGCACAGAAGCTGTCACGTGAGCGACAACACTTTAGAAGCTGGACACCGTCCAGGACAAAGCAGCTGCTTGATTGGCACCACATCCACAAACATTCACTCCCTCCACCACCGACACACAGTAGCAGCAGTGTGTGTACCATCTACAAGATGCACTGCAGGAATTCACCAAGGCTCCTTTGACAGCACCTTCCAAACCCACGACCACTACCATCTAGAAGGACAAGGGCAGCAGATAGATGGGAACACCACCACCTGGAAGTTCCGCCGAATGAATAAATAATGAAAGATTCTCAAGTCTTCCCAAAATGATACAACACAGGAGGCCATTCAGCCATAAGGCCCATGCTAGCTCTTTCGTATCAGCTTTCCAATTAATCCGAAGCTTCTGCTCAACAGCCCTGCTAATATTTCCCTTTCAAGTATTTACCCACTTATTTTTTTAAACAGTAAATATATTTGTTTCCACCAACATAACTTTCTTAGTTTTGCAAAATGATCCTGGATTTGCTGTGCAAGGAGTCTTTGAGATAAGTAGAATCTGCAGGAGTGAGTGTGAGGAAGAGAGTGATTTCTTACCCCATGTCCATGACACTTGTTCAAACACTTGCCCACATCTAGGAATGAGGCATTCTGACATCGCCTGTCCATGCAGACCTGAAGACAGAAAGTCCAAAATACATTAACAACATTGCTCAGGACAATTTTACACTTCACAGTTTACTACTTCCAAAATAGATGCTCAGTTTGGGTTCTGCCAGGGCCACTCAGCTCCTGACCTCATTACAGCCTTGGTTCAAACATGGACAAAAGAGCTGAACTCCTGAGGTGAGGTGAGAGTGGCTGCCCCTGACATCAAGGCAGCATTTGACCGAGTGTGGAATCAAGGAGCCCGAGTAAAACTGGAGTCAATAGGAATCAGGGGGGAAACTCTCCACTGGTTGGAGTCATACATAGCACAAAGGAAGATGGTTGTGGTTGTTGGAGGTCAGTCATCTCAGCTCCAGGACATCACTGTAGGAGTTCTTCAGGGTAGTGTCAGAAGTGGGGATGTGGGCATGTTCACTGATGATTGCACAATGTTCAGCACCATTCACGACTCCTCAGATACTGAAGCAGTCCATGTCCAAATGCAGCAAGACCTGGACAATATCCAGACTTGGGCTGACAAGTGGCAAGTAACATTCACACCACACAAGTGTCAGGTAATGACCATCTCCAACAAGACAGAATATAACCATCGCCCCTTGATGTTCAATGGCATTACCATCACTGAATCCCCCACTATCAACATCCTGGGGGTTACCATTGACCAGCAACTGAACTGGACTAGCCATATAAATACTGTGGCTACAAGAGCAGGTCAGAGGCTGGGAATCCTGCGACAAGTAACTCACCTCCTGACTCCCCAAAGCCTCTCCACCATCTACAAGACACAAGTCAGGAGTGTGATGGAATACTCCCCACTTACCTGGACGTGTGCAGCTCCCACAACACTCAAGAAGCTCGACACTGCCCAGGACAAAGCAGCCCCGCTTGATTGGCACCACATCCACAAACATTCACTCCCTCCACCACCGACACACGGTAGCAGCAGTGTGTGTACCATCTACAAGATGCACTGCAGGAATTCACCAAGGCTCCTTCGACAGCACCTTCCAAACCCACGACCACTACCATCTAGAAGGACAAGGGCAGCAGATAGATGGGAACACCACCACCTGGAAGTTCCCCTCCAAGTCACTCACCATCCTGACTTGCAAATATATCGCCGTTCCTTCACTGTCGCTGGGTCAAAATCCTGGAACTCCCTCCCTAACAGCACTGTGGGTGTACCTACACCACATGGACTGCAGCGGTTCAAGAAGGCAGCTCACCACCACCTTCTCAAGGGCAACTAGGGATAGGTAATAAATGCTGGCCCAGCCAGCGAAGCCCACATCCCAGGAATGAATGAAAAGAGCATATACCCAACGTCTCAATGAGGTGGTATAAATGGAGCATGTCCACCCAGGGGGGCGTTTTCTGACCAGAAGGCCAAAAATCCACTTTATGCCATTGTGAAAGCAGTTTCTGATCGTCCACTCCACCCATCACCTGGGGGCCAAGTTTCCCACTGCTGCATGCTGGGAACCTCATTTCAATACTTTATAAGCGCTGCTCACCGGAACCAATCCCCCTCCCACATCAAACTTACCTCCCATGTCGGTGTGTCTTCCGAATCGCGAACTTCAACACTCTCTTTAAAAGGCGTGTACCTGGTGAGCTGAACCTCGAGGGGAATGTGGGGGTGAGTGCACCCACCTTGTGCAGCGTTCATCACCATCGCCCAGAGAACATTAAGGAAGAGGCCAGGGGCACGGGAAGTTGTTATTTCCCAGCTGGCGTTCAGTGCGGTGCCAGGGTTAGGGCTCCAGTGCGGCTCAGACCAGTTTGGGGGGTGGTGGGGGGGTGTTGTTGGGGGGCAAGGCATCACAGACTGAAGGAAATACCCCCGGGAGGGTGAGGGGTGAGGGAAGCAGCCACCTCCCATTCTTCCATAGCTGAGACTGTCCACCTGCAGCTTCATTGACGTTTAGATTCCGGCCTCTAAAGCATTTCTGTCCACTCAAGCAAAGCACCTCCCTCACCATGGAGGTGACAGGTCCTGCTATGCACACAGCTGGAGATCCACAGCCAGCTGTGTCCTGTAGACACCTCAACAGACCCAGGGTCTATAGACACCGCCTGCCATTCCTGCAGGTGACTGAGAACCAGTGTTGCCAACGACTGTGCATGTCTAGGGAGCTGGTGACTCACATCTGCCACCTGCTGCAGGATTTGGTGCCACGGGGACATGCAGGGCATCCACTGCCAGTGGCTGTGAAAGTGACCGTGATGCTCAATTTCTACGCCAGTGGCTCCTTTCAGTGCTCCAAAGGTGACCTCTGTGGGATATCACAAGCCTCCGCCCACAAATGTATCCAGGAGGTCAGGGATGCCAGTTTTGCATTTCACCCAGAAGCAGGAGAGCTAGGATGCAAGAGCGATTGGATTTGCCCTGATCTCGGGTTTCCCACTGGTGCAGGTGCGATCAACTGCATTCACATGGCACTCAGATCTCCATGGCGACAAGTGGTCAACTATGTCAACCGTAAGGGCTTCCACTTGCTGAATGTTCAGCTGGTGTGCAACCACCACAAATGCACCTGCACGTCTATGCATGGTTCCAGGGATTGTCCACGACTCCTACATCCTTAGTAGATCTCAGATCCCTGACGTCTTCCAGAGTCCACAGAGGCTGCAGGGTTGGCTCCTCGGGGACAAGGACTACCCACAGAGGTCGTGGCTGATGATCCTGTGTGGCAGCCTCAGACTGCACCAGAGAGAAGGTACAACGAGGCTCATGGCGCGACCTGGACTTTGGTGGAGCACACAATAGGCATTTTGAAAATGAGGTTCCAGTTCATGGACAGGTCTGGTGGAGGCTGTAATACAGTCACCAGAGGGTGTCTCGCATCATCCTCACTTGCTGCAGCCTCCATAACCTGAGGCTGTAACAGGGAGAGGGACTGGCTGAGGAGGAGATGGAGGAGCTGCATGTCTCCTCCTCCGAGGAGGACACCCCCGGGGATGAGGGTGATGAAGGTGAGGGGTCCTCGAAGGTGAGAATGCTGGTGATGAGGCCAGCGCACTGACCAGATGAGGCAGATGTGTGGGGGAGGCCCTCATAGCTGCCTGATTGGTGGAGGATGATGAGGAGATGCAGTGAGGACAATCCTGACATCCTCACCTTGCATCTGTCAACATGTGACTCCTGTGTGACTCCTGTGTGACTGATGGTAGCACCAATCCCTTCAGTGCTCAGGCTCCTGTCATAGAGACACAGCGGAGGCCCTAATAGTCACTCGATCGCAGGAGGATATGACAAGATGCAGTGAGGACACTCCACAGATCTTCACATGGCCTCTGAGAATGTCTGACTCCTGTCTGGCCAAGGGCAGCTCACTCACGCTCCATGATCAGGGCCATCTCAGAGACGCAGCCATGAAACTTTAGACACATCTGATGCTGTGTCCACCTTCAGCACCTCAGCCCATCAGGAGCTGGTGCACAGCATCACTGGTCACAGATGCTGGTGTGATGGGGGCCAGCCCCACCTTAAAGCTGCTGAGAGCACACAGAGAGAATGAGGGAACTCAGTGACACCTGCCCACTACATTCTGGCAGCAATGACCAGCACTGTCGAGGTGCAGGCATCAGTAATGTGTCCAGGGAGTGTGAGGCTGGACCATCGCTGTGCTCTGAAGGCTGCACAGACACAGGGAAGAGGCCCTGGACGGAGACACCTGCCTTTATCTTGTGTAGAAAGGTTTCACATCTGAGTGACAAGAACACTGCTCATCAGAACAAGGAGCCACAGGCAGGGAGACATTCCTGGGAGTTTATTGACGATAGTGAACAGTTTGTACAAGTGATCAACACCCCAGGCTGTGCAAGATTTTTTTTATTCATTCATAGCATGTGGCTAGGCCTGCATTTACCCATCCCTAATTGCCCTTGTTCAGAGGGCATTTAAGAGTCAACCCCATTGCCGTTGCTCTGGAGTCACATGTAGGTCAGACCAGGTAAAGACGGCAGATTTCCCTCCCTAAAGGGCATTACTGAACCAGATGGGTTTTTACAACAATCGACAATGGTTTCATGGTCATCATTAGATTTTTACTTCCAGATTTTTATTGAATTCACATTCCACCATCTGCCAATTGGAACCTGGGTCCTCAGAGCATGACCCTGGGTCTCGAATATCTAGTCTCGTGACAGCCATTATGCCACCACTTTCCCCTCCAACATCTTGCTAACGTTCCTAACCCTGCTGCTACGTCTTACTGATCCACCGGACACCCACAGTGGAGGTGGAGGCAGCCTGCTGTCTGTGACACCCTGACTGTGATGACTTTGGCAGGTGACCTCCGGAGTGCTGAGACTGGAGGGCCCCAGCCCGCTTTCAGGGTGCTGCTGTGTGGCAGTGACCGCTCTTCAGCCTGGAGAGCTGGACCTGCGGAGATCACAGGAAGAGGGGCCAGTCAGCCTCAGAGCCACCTGGGTGGATGTTCCTGGATCGTGCACCCACTGATCCTCCTCCCTATGGGTGTCCGAGGGCCCCTGGCTGACTCCGTGAGGAGCGGGGGTAGCTGGAGTGAGATCGAGCTGCTTAACGCCTCTCTCACGTACACAATGTTGGAGGCCAAATGTGGCATCAGCAATGGAGTTGAGCCTGCGCAGCAGGGCAGGAGTGACATCCTGGACCAAAGTCTCCATGGCAGCCACCATCCTGCCAGTGTTGACCTCGGTGCTTTGGCAATGCCGGCGCTATCACCTCAGCCTGAAGACAGACGGACTCCTCCATCGTGCCTTGCAATCTGTGGAGTGCAACGGACATCCCTTCCTGATGTTCCCGAGCTTGTCTTTGCAGCTCCAGCAACTGTGACACGACTGAGTCCACAGGCTCGTCATCTGACTCGGACTCAGCAACCTTCTGGCCTCCAGCAGTCCTCTGAGTGCCAGGGACCTGGGAAGTCTCTGCCGTCGCTTGCTTGGATCAGACAGTGCGATGTGCTCACCAGATTGTGATCCTGTGGCTATTCTAAAGCTAGGTCCCACTGAGGTGTGAGTCTCTGGGCTGGTGGAGGGTGTGAGTGAGGCTGTGATGGGACTTCAGGGGAGGGTGTCTTCAGATTCCTCTTCAGAAATTTCTTCAGGGTTTGATTGGAGGCCCTGGGTCATGGACTCTGTCGGCTGTTTGGAGACGTGCCTGCGGAAGCAAGGGGAGATAATTAGTGCAAGGCAGTGGCCAGTGAAAGAGGAGACATCACTCACAGCATGGTTGTCTGATGGATATTGCACTGTTGGATCCTCACTTGGTAGAGCGGCACCGACCTCACCGTCAGCACAGGACCGGTCCCGGTCACCGCCGGCCAGCTGGGTGGCTCTGTTTTCAAAGTCTGTCAGAACTTTGAATTCTGGCATCCCTCCACCGGTCTGCGACCTCTCCCTCCTGTTGTGTGCCAGCTTGTCCTGCATGAATAGAGATGGAAAGAGTGTAAGCAGGGCACCTACCAGTCCAGGTGATAAGTAAGCCTGCCCTGTGTGGGTGGTGAGTAGTCCCAAGGATGGGCTGAGGACAATGAATGTGTGAGTGAGAGAGTGAATGTGATGTCCCTCGCACTGGCAGTGAGTGAGGGCCCTGTGGGTGTGTGATGGGTTTGTGAGTGTGTGAGTTGGGAATGATGAAAAGAGTGACTTACCCTGGGGAACAGAGATCATTCACCCTCTTGCGGCACTGGGTGGCTGTTCTCTTCTGAAGGGCGTTGGCGCTGACCTTGCTGTATTGGCACCTTGCTTGCTGGTCTTCAGCCAAAGTGGGGGGTAGAGGGCTTCACAGCCTCCACTGTGTGCAGTAGGCGCTGAATTTGGGAGCAGCACATTTCCTCCCTTTGGCAGCCATGACTTTCCAGCAGCTTCTGATGCCTGAGAGAGAGCGCCGTGTGGATTACTGGAGGCCTGAGGTGGTGGCAGGATGGGTGATTCAGAGGCTGTCCCACCAGCGATGTGCTGTGTTTCCCGGGCATGCATATTAATGAAGAGGGATGTACCAGCAATGGGGCGACACAGCATGAAAAGGCCTCCATTGTGGCCGGAGGGTGAAAGAGCTTTTCTCACCCCTGTTACTGTACACAATTCAAATCTGGAACACTTCCGCACCCCTCCCCCAACCCACCCCCACCCCCAGTGTCTCACTGAGGGCTGCTGCTAATATCTAGTTCATGGTTTTATGTTTCAGAACATCACTTTTAGTTTTAGGAATTAAGATTTTGACTGTAGAAAACGAGAACATCTGGTTGAGAAACAGATAAACAACTCCAAAGTAAATGCAATTTAAACAAATTTAGAGGTTGAAGTCAAGTTGACTTAAGAGGTAAACAGTTAGAAAGGTCATAAAGAGCAGCCCTTAGCTTTGTAATGGCACCTGTGAACTAGGATATATTGTCCTCAGAGATAAAAGTAAAGAACTGCGGAAGCTGGAAATCCAAAACAAAAACTGAAACAGAAATACCTGGAAAAACTCAGCAGGTCTGGGAGAATTGGCCACAGATGCTGCCACACCTGCTGAGTTTTTCCAGGTATTTCTGTTTCTGTTTCTGTTATATATTGTCCTCTCTTTGCTGGAAGGATAGATTACTCATATGGTTTCCCAGAATCAAGGAAAACTTTGGAATTACAAGATACTTAATTTGCATTTGTATGTGGCAACAAGTCATATGTGTCATGTTGCCATAGAGATAGTGATTCAAGGTGTAGCCTCCAGACAGAAGCAGACAGTTCAGTTTAGGGACAGACATAATTTTGGCTTAGGTGCAGACTGCAGTTCACTGAGTTGGGAGAGCCAAGGAAAATAAATGTTAGTTAGTTAGATCTGCACTTCAAGCAGAGAAAATACTGAATTCATTGTTCACCTCATGGAGTGAGGTTGGGACTCTGCCTCAGTTTGGAATTTGTGAGGGAAAAGCAGCTGGAACTTATAGGTACTGGAGGCAATCTACAGTGGTCCTCACAGAGCCTTGAGGCAGAAAGCAGGAAGCAGAGTTAGCTTGGAAAGCTGCGGCAAGGCAGTTGGATATCTGCTGGCAATTCAAACATTGAGCTGAGGCATTCACACTTGTGAGAGCTGGAAAGAAAAGGTGGAGGGTCACATAGCCAAAAAGCTCATGGAAGGACCCTTAGAATCTTATCTTGGAAGAATAGCTGGAATACTAAGGGCTGTGGTATACCTTTTGGGTTAGTCTCAGGAGAAGAGAATGAACCTTTCAAATTTCATTGGTGACTGGAATCTAACATTCAAATGTGTAAACAATCTGTATTGTACATATCAGCAAAACAATCCTGTACCAACATCCCATCATCTGACCTATTCTATAAAACCACCCAACACAACGGAGAACAGGACTTCCATTTAGGACCAGTCTTTTCTACCAATGGGGTGACCCACTCTATAATATGATCCCTGCACAAGAACACATCAAAAAGCAGCGACAAGCAGACAGTCAGCTTCAGCTATCTTCCAGCATTGCTTCTTTCCACATTGCCACAGGCTACACCTGCCCAGTGAATTCTTACCATGCCATCACCACATTTGGTGCCCGTTTTTACCAAGCCAGGGTCAGGGAGGTCGGCTTGACCATTCTCAGTTGAGTAAAGGTAAGTCCCACGACACTTCACGGCCCTCCCGTTGAACTGGATGGTAGTATCGATGGAAACCGTGTTACGTTCCTTGGGGTTTTTAGCAGAACTCTGGCACTGAATCTTCCCACACATTGCATCCCTACAGAGAAACCATTTCAACCATTAGATCCAGCAGAACCACAGAATCACAGTGCAGACAAGGCCCTTCACCCCATCGAGTCTGCACCGACAAGTGAGAAACACCTGACCTACCTCCCTAATCCCATTTACTAGCACTTGGCCCATAGCCTTGAATGTTATGATGTGCCAAGTGCTCATCCAGGTACTTTTTAAAGGATGTGAGGCAACCCACCTCCACCACCCTCCCAGACAGCGCATTGCAGACCCTCACCACCCTCTGGGTAAAAACGTTTGTCCTCACAGCCCCCCTAAACCTCCTGCCCCTCACCTTGAACTTATGCCCCCTCGTGACTGACCCTTCAACTAAGGGGAACAGCTGCTCCCTATCCACCCTGTCCATGCCCCTCATAATCTTGTACACCTCAATCAGGTCACCCCTCAGTCTTCTCTGCTCCAACGAAAACAACCCAAGTCTATCCAACCTCTCTTCATAACTTAAATGTTTCATCCCAGGCAACATCCTGGTGAATCTCCTCTGCACCCCCTCCAGTGCAATCACATCCTTCCTATAATGTGGCGACCAGAACTGCACACAGTACTCCAGCTGTGGCCTCACCAAGGTTCTATACAACTCCAACATGACCTCCCTACTTTTGTAATCTATGCCTCGATTGATAAAGGCAAGGGTCCCATATGCCTTTTTCACCACCCCAGTAACATGCCCCTCCACCTTCAGAGATCTATGGACACATACGCCGAATTCCGGCTCATTCCCGAGACCCAGTGTCAAATTCCAGCTCATTCCAGAGATCCAGTGTCAAATTCCAGCTCCATTGACATGAAGGCCACGCCCCTTTTTTATGGCCCTAGTTTGTACAACAGTCACCAGATGTTAAACGTGGTTTTAATTCTATCTTTCTCTGAGTAACCGATGGTTTATCCCTGTTGGAACCATCCGAAGTTTTGTGATTTAAATCACATTTTCAGATGGTTCCCAGCTCAGTGCAATTGTCCAGAGGCAGTTTGCATTTCTGGGCAATTACAATGTAAACCCTTAGCTGGGATCTTCCCAGACGGGTTCCCCAGCCCATCTTTGGGATACCCTGCCCCTCCCAATCCCACACTGGGGAGCTCAGAAGTTATGTCCCCTTATGCCCTCTTCACAACTTACTTTGTGTCATCAGCAAATTTAGGAACCATTCCTTTGGTCCCTTCATCCAAGTCATTTATATATAAATTGTGAAGAGTTGAAGCCCCAGCACTGATCCCTGTGACACACCACTCGTCACATCTTGCCAGCCAGAAAAAGACCCATTTGAGCCAGCTCTCTGCTTCCAGTTAGCCAGCCGATCTTCTATCCATGTCACTATGTTACCCCCTACACCAGGAGCTCTTATTTTTTGTAGTAACCTTGTCAAATGCCTTCTGGAAATCTAAGTACAGTACATCCACCGGTTCCCCTTTATCCACATTGCTTGTTACTTCCACAAATAACTCTGATAAATTCGTCAAAAATGATTTCCCTTTTACAAACCAATGGTGACTCTGCCTGATTGATATCTGAATTATTACCTGAGCAGGAGAATATAAAATAAGAGATGAATGTGTGGCTCAAAGACTGGTGTGGGAGAAGTGGGTTCCAGTTCATGGGGCACTGGCACCCGGGGGAAAGTGAGGGCTGTGTGGTTGGGACAGTTTTTGCCTGAATTATGCTGGGACTGGTGTTCTCACGAGCTGCCTAACTAGGGAAGTAGAGAGGGTTTCAAACTACATAGTGGGGTCAAGGGCTCAAACGTGGAAAGATGTGGTAAACCAAGAGTAGGGACAAGGTAGGTGTCAGGAAATAAAAACAGTTTAAGTAAGTAATATTGGTATTTGTAGGTGTTAGGAATGAATTTAGCTTTAATGTATAAGTTTAATTTGTAATTCTGTACCTGTGTGTTAAGGAAAGGTCAAATTAAGTTTTCGTTTCACATTAAAAGGTGCCTGTATTTCTAATGAGAGTTTACAACTGGAAGAGAAGCTAAGCAAACACAAGAATAGAAAAAATGGGCTGATGCCTAGCAACAGGGGTCCAGAGAGGCAGGCCCCTCCCACCGACACACACAGAAGAAACTAGAAACAGCAGTTTTTGAGTTCAATTTGAATACAGCTGCCAGGCAGAGGCAGCCTAGAAGGGGCAGATAGCTAGATCCAAGCTAAAGAAAAAAAGTCACCAAGAATCCAGGGGAGTGGACCAGGAGAAAGTCCCAAGCAGACCTTCTAGTCAAAAGGACAGGAACTTGGGAAAAGGTCCTGTTAAGTGCAGTTAAGAAAGAGGGGCAGAGAGAAAGGCTGAAAGCTTCAAGCTTAGAGAGATAAAGGCTTGTGAGAAGCCAGAAGGTCCAAAGAGGCAACTGAAGGTCTGTAGCTCTTTGCTATGGGCATGGAGAGCAGTGGTACTGTTAACAGCTGAGTCGGTGAGATGGTGTGTGTGGAAGAAAGCTTGAATTCATGTGGTGACCCAGGGAAGAAGAACATCAGAGGGAGAGTTTGAAACTCTGGAGGTGAACCCTTAAGGAAGGCGTCTGAGAGAAAACGTTGGTTTGGGAGAAGATTCCAAGATGAGGTCTTGGAGAGTGGATATTGGAAACCCTCATGTGAAGGACGGAATTTAGTGAGACTGGTTGGCTCAGGATGTGACATGCGTCTGGGAGTTGATGAGGGATCCACAGCATCTGTCTGGGGTGGCGTCTATCACTTGGTTTCAGAGTGTGGTGTGTCTGACCACAGGATGCCAATTGGTTTACATGGACATTACTTACTGTGGACATTAGAGTATAAGATAGCTTTTATAACTTGTGTTATTCTTACAAATCTGTATCTATCTGTAAAGGCATCATTATGGGTGAAGGGGTATTGTCATATAGTTCATCTTGTTTAATGTTTTATTCTTTTGTTAAAAGTACATTAGCTGACTCCTGTGACTCTGTTCTGTATCCGCTCTCCACATTTCTAAACAAAACATAAAAGTTAGCACCTCACTGCAGGAGTTCCTCGGGGTAGTGTCCTCGGCCCAACCATCTTCAGCTGCTTCATCAATGACCTTCCTTCCATCATAAGGTCAGAAGTGGGGATGTTCACTGATGATTGCACAATGGTCAGCACCATTCGCGACTCCTCAGATACTGAAGCAGTCCATGTCCAAATGCAGCAAGACCTGGACAATATCCAGGCTTGGGCTGACAAGTGGCAAGTAACATTCACACCACACAAGTGTCAGGCAATGACCATCTCCAACAAGACAGAATCTGACCATCACCCCTTGATGTTCAATGGCATTACCATCACTGAATCCCCCACTATCAACATCCTGGGGGTTACCATTGACCAGAAACTGAACTGGACTAGCCATATAAATACTGTGGCTACAAGAGCAGGTCAGAGGCTGGGAATCCTGCGATAAATAACTCACCTCCTGACCCCCCAAAGCCTGTCCACCATCTACAAGGCACAAGTCAGGAGTGTGATGAAATACTCCCCACTTGCCTGGATGAGTGCAGCTCCCACAGCACTCAAGAAGCTTGACACATCCAGGACAAAGCAGCCACTTGATTGGCACCACATCCACAAACATTCACTCCCTCCACCACCGATGCACAGTAGCAGCAGTGTGTGTACCATCTATAAGATGCACTGCAGGAACTCACCAAGGCTCCTTAGACAGCACCTTCCAAACCCACAACCATTACCATCTAGAAGGACAAGGGCAGCAGATAGATGGGAACACCACTACCTGGAAGTTCCCCTCCAAGTCACTCACCATCGTGACTTGGAAATATATCACCATTCCTTCACTGTCACTGGGTCAAAATCCTGGAACTTTCTCCCTAACAGCACTGTGGGTGGACCTACACCACATGGACTGCAGCGGTTCAAGAAGGCAGCTCACCATCACCAAACTGGGCACTTAGAGAGAGTCGAGGTAATGAGCAAGAGTGAGCATGCCTTAGATGAGGGGTGGGCAATGAATGTTGGCCCAGCCAACGAAACCCATATCCCATGAATTAATAAAAAAAAACCAATATGGCATATAAATAGTAAAGGGGTGGTAAAAGGAGGAGTAGGGCTGATTAGGGACTTTGAAGTCAGTCTAACTTAAGTGGTGGGCAATATTCTAGAAACAATGATTCGGGATACAATTGGTAGCCACATGGAAAAATATGGGTCAATAAGAAGAACCAGCATGGATTTCGAAAGGGGAAGTCATGTTTAACTAATTTGCTGGAGTTTTTTGAAGAGGTAACAGAAAAGGTTGATGAGGGTAATGCTGTTATGTGGTGTACATGGACTTTCAAAAGGCATTTGATACAGAGCCACACAACAGGCTTGGGAGAAAAGTTATTGCTCATGGAATAAAAGGGACAGTAGCAACGTGGATACAAAATTGGCTGAAAAATAGGAAGCAGAGAGTAATGGTGAATGGATATTTTTCGAGCTGTTGGAAGGTTTGTAGCGGAGTTCCCCAGGGATCAGTATTGAGACCCTTGCTTTTTCTGATATATATTAATGATCTAGATCTTGGTGAGCAGGGGACAATTTCAAAGTTTGCGGATGATACAAAGCTTGGGAGTGTTGTGAACTGTGAGGAGGATGGTGTGGAACTTCAAGAGGACATAGACAAGTTGGTGGAGTGGGCAGATAGGTGGCAGATGAAGTTCAATACGGAGAAGTGTGAGGTGATCCATTTTCGTACGAAGAACATGGACAGACAATGTAAAATAAGGGGTGAAATTCTGAAGGGGGTGGAGGAGCAGAAAGACTTGGGTGTATATGTGCATAGATCGTTGAAAGTGGCAGGACAGGTGGAGAGAGCAGTTAATAAAGTATATAGTATCCTGGGTTTTATTAATAGGGGCAAAGATACAAGAGCAGGGAGGTTATGCTGAATTTTTATAAGACACTCGTTAGACCTCAGCTGGAATATTGTGTACAATATTGGGCACCATATTATAGGAAGGATGTGAACACATTGGAGAGAGTGCAGAAGAGGTTTACAAGAATGGCTCCAGGAATGAGAAACTTCATCTATGAGGATAGATTGGAGAGATTGGGACTGTTCTCCTTGGAGAGAAGAAGGCTGAGAGGAGATTTGATAGAGATGTTCAAAATCATGAGGGAGCTGGACAGAGTAGTTAGGGAGAAGCTGTTCCCATTCGTAAAAGGATCAAGAACGAGAGGCACAGATTTAAAGTGATTTACAAAAGCAGCAAATGTGACATCAGAAAAAACTTTTTGGTTCGGGTCTGGAATGTACTGCCTGGGAGTGTGGTAGAGGTAGGTTCAATCAAGGCATTCAAGAGGGAATTAGATTATTATTTGAATAGGAACAATGTGTAGGGATACGGGGAAAAGGTAGGGCAATGGCAGTAGGTCATAATGTTCATTTGGAGAGTCGGTGCAGACACGATGGGCCGTTAAAATTCTGTGATTCTGTGAATTTCCCTATGACAGATGTTGGGCTAACTGGAGTCACACTAGAGAATTTTAGAAAATTAGACCAATAGTCACTTCTATTAAGACTCCAGGATGAAGTCCACCAGGACCCAGGGACTTGTTTTAATTTGAAGAGTTTTCTCAGTCCCCTTTCCTTGGAGATCGGAACTGCTTTAGGATTCCTCCCTCGCTTTCACCTCCTGATTCACAATTATCTCTGGGATGTTGTTTGTAGCCTCTACAGTGAAGACAGATGCAAAATATCCATTCAATTCACCTGCTATTTCCTTTTTTTCCATTATTAATTCCTCATTCTTATACTGTGTTGGACTAACACTCACTTTATTTACAGTTTTCCTTTTTAAGTAACTGTAGAAAATCTTACTACCTGTTTTTATATAACTAGCTAGCTTTCTCTTGTACGAACATATGAAATAGAAACAGGAGTAGACCATTCAGCCCCTCGAGCTTGCTCCACCATTCACTAAGATCATGGCTGATCTTCTTGTGTTTCGATTTCCACATTCCCATCTAACCCCAATAACCTTTGAGTCCCTTCTAACCCCAATAACCTTTGAGTCCCTTCCCTAACAAGAATCTATCTACCTCTGCCTTAAAAATATTCAATGTCCCCGCCTCCACCACCT